>NC_142528.1:17866500-18109000 GCF_964205215.1 Stylophora pistillata | reverse complement strand
CGCACAGCAAATGACATATTTATCCTGAACCTGGCCATAAATGACCTTGTGTACCTATTTGTCTGCCTTCCAACTAACGTCTACATGATGTTTGCAGACATTCAGTATGACCTGTACTGCCGTTTGATTTGGCCTTTAATGACAGTCACTGTCAATCTCAGCATCTTTACACTTACATCCATGGCTGTTTTTCGGTGCTACGTTATTCTGAATCCTTTTAAGGCTGAGATGCGTCATCGCTACGTACTAATCTGGATCTTAGGAATTTGGCTGCTTGGACTTGTTCTCGTGCTCCCGTTATTATTGGTGACAAAACCGAAGCTGGCAGAGCCGTCACAAGGGTGTACAGAGGTTTGGCCTTCCCCTCAATACAGACAGGCTTACACAGCTAGCCTGTTTGCACTTCAGTTTATGATACCTCTGACCATTATTGCTGTTGCATATGTCCGTATCGGCCTCGATTTGGTGCGTCAAGGTAGACACCAGGTACCAGATCACGCGGTACATCAAGAAAGAAGAAGAGAGAACATGCAAGTGATTAAAACATTAGCAACGATTGTGATCTTATTTGCTATTTGCATGCTGCCTGCCCAGCTAGCCTGGCTTCTTCACGACTTTGCTTATGAAGATAACAAAAGCTTGATAGCTTTTTTGTTCAGCTTCTCTCCCTCACTGCTCTACTTCCACAGTTGTTTGAATCCAATTGTTTATGGTACACTCACTAAGCACTACCGGCGTGGTTTCATCCGGTTCTTCTCTTACGTTTTCTGCTGCGGCTTTATGAGCTTGCTCGGAAGAAACTCGGCCGCAAGTCACTCGGGCGTAAACAAGATATGTGCAACCTGGGGCCACAGAAACCGTAACACGGACAGTAGTAGCATTGGTGAGTTCTGCCAACGAAACAATAACACGGAGGTAGTTTTGCTACACGAGGAACTATTGAAAGATGACGGAACAGAAAAAGTTTCGGAAGGAAAACTGGAAGAAGAAACTGTAGTTTAAGTCAAACACGCACATTTACCTTACGAAGTATAACACGAATTAAAACATTGTAGTAAAATTCTCAACATTTTCCTTGGACATATGATTGCAAAGACTTTTACTTAATATACTTTTGTTAAAAATAGAACGGGAGCAGTCCTCATGAGAGGGAGGAATCTTACTTGTAAAATAAGAAGAATTTCATCCTTTTAAATCAGTCTTATCGGTGCCAACATTGTTCAGCAAGTTCGTTCATTTAGCTGCGTTTTTAGAGGTAAAACTTGGCGCGTGAATAAGCTCATGTATCTTATGGAAACTTGCCGTAATATTGTCAGCAATACGTTCAGCTTAAACCTTTACGCCCAAAAACCAGCATGCATATTCTCCATACTGTTCAGTATGCATATTCTCCATACTGTTCTCTATACATTTCCCAAGGTGCTGACAAGGAGAATTTGTTTAACAATCAAGAGCTTCTTCAGTTGGTGAGCATTTCCATTATTCTTGTGACCTAAGTGTGTGATTCAGGGATGATATAGCACGAAGAAATCAGATGCGAGTCACTCTAAATGATCCAAGGGATCAACAGAACGATTTGCCCAAAGGGTGACAAGAAAATGTCACCTTTATACCGAGATTGATGCGTGTGCTTCTAAGAATCAACAGAAACCCTCCTAAAAAGTAATGCGAAGTACTAAATTTAGCAATGAAAGGATAGTAGGGCCCTGAAGTCGAATAAAACTGATAAACAGCTTACGATCGTATGGCAGAAAATATACAGCGAAACACCCGCGGGAAAGGTGGGGTGACCGCTTAATGCAGGTTGACCTCTTAATATAGGCTCCACAAAAAGAGGTATAATAAATAGCGATAAAAACGCTGTTTTATGCCATAATTGATCCTATAATGCACGAAAACTCGCTTAAAAATACTACTAACATTTACTTTGGGAGATAAACGTGGATTGAAGTTTACCTGAAAGATAATTCTTACTTTCATTTAAGAGGTTCTGCTTTGAGCGACTGTTCTATAAAAGTGGAAAACAATACAAACAGCTCGTTCTGACTCAGTAAAGGATGACGGAGACCGCAATAATAACAATGACTGTTTAATAAGGAAATAATTTGAATATATCAACAAAGTTGAAATGATAAATTTGCCACCGTTACGGTTATAAAAGCTGACGTTTCGAGCGATAGCCCTTCGTCGGAGCTCGACGAAGGGCTAACGCTCGAAACGTCAGCTTTTATAACCGTGTAACCGAAGGGCTAACGCTCGAAACGTCAGCTTTTATAACTGTAACGGTGGCCAATTTACCATTTCAACTTTGTTGAGATATCCAAATTATTTCGTTACCCTCACCGACGCAGCGCCAAACAGTTTCTTTAGAAACTATCAGCCTTTATTCATGTTTAATAAGGAGCTGTCCATTACAGGTTCGACTGTATCTTGTTTGCTACACTTGTTTACAACCAAAAGGTTGGGACTTCCATTAATAAGCCACAGAATAGCACAGCCACTCGCTTGTGTACATGTGGAAAGGCGTTACTTACTAAGAAGTGATTAACGCCATCCGAAGCAATGACATCCGTGATGAAAGTGTTCATTTGTTAAGTTGATGGTTCGAGGTTGAAACGAGCTATTTTTAACAACTAAAAAACTGAAATCTTTGCTGTGGACTGTTTGGATGCACCCTTGAATCTCGCACCAGACGTGATCCTAACAAAATTAGATGCATCCTTGTCTTTCCTTCAAATATCTCCACCTCACTTAAAGTTTGCCCAGCAGGCGCGGTATGTGAACGCGAGAAACACGCACAAAAGTGAGCAGTCCTTCACGTGTGACTTTTAGTTCGTACGAGCCGGTCTTGATCACTGGTCTAGCGCAGTATGAGACAAATCAAGCAATAAAAAGGGCGTTAAAACAGGCGTTCTGTTGCTGACACAAAAGGGCAGTTTTCAATTGACTATCAAAAAAGGGAAACCAATTAAAAGTAATCAGTACAGCCAATCGTGACAAAAGGATGACAACATCATTAGCCAATGAGAACTCAGTCAAAACAGGCGAACTACCAATAACGCGGGAAAACGCGGTTGATTAAACCATGATTGGTATTCGATTTGAATCTCATTGGTTGGGGGACGGCCCCAGTTTTCTGGACCAATCACAGGGCGAGGTGAAGAAAAAAAGAGTAATCCCGTATTAATTTGACATTCCAGTCAAAATTGCTCTAATGACAACATAGCATCAGACCCACCAATTTACTAGTGCGGGCTTAAAATTCTCCTCTTTGCCTCCACAATCACAAAGAAAGGAAGGCCCAAACCAATTACAACTCGAGATTCTGAGCTCGAGACTGATAGAAAGTTAACTTATGAATTTCACTGCGTCTAAAATGTCTTTTTTCTCTCTCGTTACACTTTCACTGGAGAATGGCGGGATTTGTACGACTCTTTTTCTTTGTTAACGGGTAGGTTAGTCAATCAGCACGTGAGGTTTGCACAATACAAGTGATTCAGCGGTAAGTGTTAGTCAACGTGGTGGATATGCAGTGAACTGGCATGTCAAGGTAGCACTTGTGTGGAAAAAGACGTTAATCAGAAGCTGAGTTTGATGGCATCAGCTTGACGTGGGGTCAAGTCTGGCCTACGGCTTGGTTTAATTCTCACTGGATAAGTCAATTTGCAATACAAGGTTGGACGATTTTTCGATTCGCAGCATCAATATGGCCGACGTTACTTCACGTGAAAGCGATGTATTCTTTGTTCTTATCATTGAAGCCCGTAACTTTTCAGCAAGGCGTCAGAGGCAACTGGTCGCCCACGAAAGTCCTGAAAAACATCACGAGGGTGGCGGGCACCACCGCTGGCCAGTATAGTATCGCGGAACCTGTGGAATGAGAGAATCTGAATAAGGCTTTGTTTTCACAAGATATGATCAAGTGTAGAAAGGTCAGCACAAATTAAAGTTATGGTCATTGACTTTGATTATTTAATAGTTGATAACTCCATGTTAATGTGCCTTCCGCTAAAAATGGTATTTTTTCAAAAAAAGTATTAGCAAATAACAAGTCAAGTGTTTCTGCTGAATTTCTTTAAATAGAATTTTCCAGCCCATAGTTGTCTCTCATTAATGTTAGGTCTCAAAAAAGGCTGCAATTTCTTATGAAAGAACCTAAATTCCATCAATTAACTCAAGGGTAGCATGCGATAAGCAAGAAAGGATATCCTCTATTAGCGATAAGCCGTTATTTTTCTGTAAGGAGAATTGACCTCAGCGGCGCGAACGTTGGGGGACCTGACACGTTCTCCCACAAACGAAAAAAGGTGCAACGTCTGATAGCAGGCTTGTGCTAGTGTACAAAAAAACCTTGCGTTCACGTCCAAATTAAGTACCTTTTTCCTATTGTACTCAGCTCTTTTCTGTTGGTAAGACCGACTTCTTCGAATGCACTAAAGGCATCAGCAGACATCATCTAAGAATTTCCATAGAATCAAACATTAATGATCACCGTATTTTAACTTTACACGAGTAATTAACAGATTGAATGAATCAAACGGTTACTAACCTCTGCCCATTTGTAAGAGTAATATCCAGCAGCATATCCACTTGCAAAGATGTGAAGAAACGAGCAGGGAAATCTGTCTTGATCAAGTGGTTTAAGAACAGTGTATTTGCTAGAGATCCGTTCAAGGACAGCAAGCCACGGCTCGGAACTGTTGGTAGAAAGTAATTTTAACTCTCTGAGCTTGAGCTGAAAAACCGTTAAATACTTACAAGTCAGTTCAATGAGCCTGAGTAAAAGATCTCTTAGGACTTAGGGTTAACATAGGGTTGAATTTTAACCACTGAATGAGTAGGGTTAGTTCAGTTTTCGTAAAGGAAGGTAAATTTGTTGTTTAACGATTAACAGAGGACACTAGAAAGGATAATCGGGACAACCTTTCATTATGTCGATCCCCTTTTGAATACCTTCCGGGCCGCAGGTGGAGAGAGACAGATCGTGAAGTGTCCTACCACAGAATACAATAGGGGGGTAACCTTGTAATGGAGTGCTGTCCCATTCAGGGATACTCCAAGTTGTTCTATGTTACAGAATCATGATAAGCTCCCTCTTGCAATCACACTACTTTTCTATCTCTGGGTATTTTGCGGAAGGGGGCGTTTTTGCTCTTCTCTTGTAAACTTGAAAATGAAAGGAGCAAAAACAAAAGTGGAAACTAAAGTTTCAGCTGTCAGGGACATTTAGGGTACTTACACTCTAATATATTGAGACTATTATTTCACACAGATGTCCTGCTCGAGAACACATCACAGCAACATAAGGCAATACTTAAGCAGAGACCTGTCTAGGAAACAGAAATTCAGATTTGTTAAGTACCTTGTGTGCAGCTCCATGTCGAGTGCTCCGAAATACAACTGACGTAACATCTGTGACCCGGCCATGAATCTACGAGCTACAAAGATCGAAAGCACACAGACAACACAAGATAAGTTAACCTTAAAATAAAAATAACTGGGCTCAGCTTTCAACTTTGCAGATCGTAGCATTCGTCAGTTACATCTGCTCACCCACAAGTTCCAGTCTGATGCTCAGTTGGTCCAACCGCATCTTCGGGGGTCTGAAGTTTGGATCCTCATGGCGATTCATTTTTTTTTTTTTATCCGTCAAACACTTGTGACAAATGATTAACACCTTTCTATGTTCCTTACATAAGTTATTGTAATTCAGCGCGATCCCATAGAAACAAATCACGCACCTTTGCAAACCTGTTGGAATAGTTCATCTGGTAAGGTATCGTTAGTGCGGTGATGGCCACTCACAAAATTCATGGTGGTTTTATCATACAGCCAATTCTCCATGAACTGCGAAGGAAGCTCTACCTAAGTAATAAAAATGGTAAGCTCATCTGAATAGGAAAAACATCGGAATAAAACGAGTGCTCACGTTTGCTCGTGTTGAAAGAAAAACCTGAGTGAGAGTTTCGGTCATTTCAACGCCTAATCGCAGAACTCCCAGGAGTAATAGTCTCTACGAGCACACTTTGTTGTAAAAAGGTCAAAAATGAAAGCAAACTGTGGTCAGTATTCTCCGTGTAAACCTCTGAGCCGAGGCACACGAAACACAATAGGTGCTTTAGTATGTGTTCAGCCTCCCAGGATTAGCGCTACTCTTGCTTCGAATAACCCAGCTCTGAAGTATAGCAGTAAATAATATATCTTAACGAGGTGTCGCCAAAGTGTCCAGACATGCAAAATGATGCTGACGCCGATGAGACCTAGTACCGCACGCCCGAATCAACCTCGTTTCCAGGGTCCACTCTCCACCTCCCCCCTAGAGGGAGAAAGACGACCCTAGAAACAAGGTTGCGCTCGAATTTGCAACCTCGTGATTTTATTAGGATGCCAGTTAGGAGACAAATTTGATTAACTACAGCTTCACTGAGTATCGGCTAAACTACTATGACAGAAAAACAAAGTGCTAAGCCGTGATAGCAATGAAAGTATTAAGGTGATATCTGACAGCGTCATAAATTACATGGATACTCAAACTCAACTCACTGCATCCCATTCGACATTTCGAATTCCAGCGGCATCCGAGTAAGGCACTGTAGTTAACATGTGTTGGAGGCCATGTCCGAACTATAAGACGAAATCAAAATGACATGAAATGTTTTACAAAACACTTTTAAGGTGGTTTTAGAGGCACATTCCAGACTCTTCCAGGCCCGGTCGGCAGAGACGAGCACACTAGCAGGCGAACGACACCTACCGGTTGCTTGGGGGAAACAGCAACGGAATCTGACAATCCCGCTATTTTTCGCCAGCCCGCTGTTTTGCTTGCCTCTACTGACCGAAAGCCAACGTGCAGGCCCCTTCCAGACTAAAGTAAGTCAAAAAGCACGAACAAGGAGTGCCTCCCTGTAAAATGATTCTGGAAAGAAAAAAATTGGACTGATGCTTTTTATGGGGGGAGGAAAACAAGTAAACCTGGGAATGGGGCCCTGTCCCTACTGGCGTCCCGCAGGCCACTAAACTGGGCTTTTGGTTATTTATCCAAATGATAAATGACCTGAGGGTCCGTGGATTCCATTCCTGGAAATATGTGGATGACACTACTGTAGCCGAGATCGTGCCGCGAGGAGAGTCGACCAACATCCAAAGTACTATTCATGCTGTTGAAACCTGGTTGTGCGATCAACGAATGACCCTAAATGCCGATAAGTGTAAAGTCATGAACATCGACTTTAAGAAGAACACTGAAGCATGCTGTCGAGCCTGTAACCGTTAATGGGTTGCAGCTCCGCCAAGATCTTAGGTGTGACTCTCTCCAATGATCTTACGTAGAATGATCGTATATCTGAGGCTATCAAGAAAGCCAATAAGAGATTATATTTCTTGGTTCTCCTTAGGAGAGCGGGAGTGGACCCTCGTGATATAATCAACTTTTACTGCACTGTTATTAGACCTGTCCTGGAATAGTGTTCGCCCGTTTTTCACCATGCATTGCCCGAGTATCTACGTAATGATATCGAACGAGTACAGAAAAGGGCATTAAGTATCATCTTACCAGATTGCTTTTACAGTCTATGCTTGAGTAACTATAATTTAGACACTTTGCAGTCTCGGCGCGAGGAACAGTGTTCTAAACTGTCTGATGCAATCTCTAATAACCACAAACTATCTCACTTATTTCCTACCAATCATGTAAAACATTATAACCCAAGGAGAATTAGAAAGTACGATCTCCCTGGCGCGCGCACCAAGCGTTTCAAGCGGTCCTTCATCCCAAGCATGTGCCGACTAGCAAACAACACTGCGTGAATATTCGATTGATCAAGCCTGCCTAGCATTACTCGATCTTAGCGATACTTTATCTTTTTATAGTTTCTGATATAATTGTAATTATTTATTATATTCCTGTATGTACTATACTCCTGTATGTATCTATTGTAACATAGTATATCTTTGTAAAATATCATGCAATTCAGCCCTTCGGCTGCGATGTAATATTTGTTTTTAAACTATTAAACTTAAACTTAAAAAACCTCGTAGTACGAGCTTGAACTAGTTGATTGTTCCAGCTCCCTACCACAATAAATTAGCTGTCAAATATTTCCTTAACGACCTTATTTTACAACTACATAAAATTATCACCTTCTCTCACTGTGAGAAAATAGTCAATTAACTTTATTAAATATTTACATTAAGCTGCTACTTTTGATAAAAAAATACTTTTATCTATCGTGAATTCGACGAAAAAACAGATGTTCAGCGTCTAGGGCAATTAGACCTTGCGGCAAGTTATATTTTAATTAGACTTATTGGAATAATATTAATCCGCTTGATAATGAAGAAAGTAATTGCTCCGGTCAAAGTTGATTTCCATACAGGAATTTCCTAGGAATAACCCTTCTTACATTTTCGATCCCTTTTTAATCTTGTTTTGGGTTAATCCCATGTGGAATTCACGATCAGAAAATACTATTTTATCTTTAATTCTAGCACATTTAACACCTCTTTCATTCAAGGTGATTGTATGTATGACCAACTGAATTTATAATCAGATAACTCGTTCGAAGAGCCCGTAGCTCTGGAAGTAGGAAGAATCAACGTTCGCAAGCACATCCACCAGTTTGTAAAAGAAAATTATCTCTAACAATCAGTTGATTACGTCATTATTTTAAGTTCACTTTTGGAAACAACCTTACAGCAGGGAAGACTAGCTCAGACCTTTTGGGTAATGTTATTGGGTAATGTTATTGGGTAATGTGATTGGGTAATGTGATTGGGTAATGTGATTGGGTATGTTATTGGGTAATGTTATTGGGTAATGTTATTGGGTAATGTTATTGGGTAATGTTATTGGGTAATGTTATTGGGTAATGTTATTGGGTAATGTTATTGGGTAATGTTATTGGGTAATGTTATTGGGTAATGTTACTGGGTAATGTTATTGGGTAATGTTATCGGGTAATGTTATCGGGTAATGTTATCGGGTAATGTTATCGGGTAGTGTTATCGGGTAATGTTATCGGGTAATGTTATCGGGTAGTGTTATCGGGTAATGTTATCGGGTAATGTTATTGGGTAATGTTATTGGGTAATGTTATTGGGTAATGTTATCGGGTAGTGTTATCGGGTAATGTTATCGGGTAATGTTATTGGGTAATGTTATTGGGTAATGTTATACAGGTAACAGTTACTGGGCTGTCAATCCTTGACCATCGTCATTTTAGAATCACTGTAAGTACGTAAAACGGATCCTGCATCATAAGTATTTTCCTTCGAGAGGATGAAGTTCGAGTATAGAGTTGTTTGTAGGTCGAACGAAACACTTTTTGTTTTTATCGAGCCAGACTTAAGCATCACACAACTTACTCCGGAAAGTTTAATTGATTAAAGGATTGAAATAATCTTCGAAGTTTTGTTCACAGATACAAAAGTACAGAATTACTACAGTTACATTTACCTCATGGAAAAGTGTCTCTACATCTCGGAAAGTCATCAGAGAAGGTGTACCGTCCGCACCAGGAGGGGACTGGTTACAAATTAAGTATGCGACAGGTTTTCTGTTGAGGAGTTCACTTCTGTCTGAATTAAAAAACATTACATAAAGCGGAGCTAACTTAGTATCCAGTGAATTAGTAGAGTCTGAGTTTGCACGTCTTAGTTTAAGTTTATCTATGATGCTGTAAATGAATTCAAGCAAATACACGCCTTTTCGGCATAATATCAATTAAAAGAAAACGCCCCTTTTGCCCTTAAACGCTTTCATTTGAGTTTCGTAACAGCAAAGGGAAGAGCGCTAAAAGATAAAACACAAACTGTCTGACGTGCCACTAATTGGTTTGTGTATTGAATCCGATTGGCTGAGGTGACACCGAAGTTCTCTGGACCAATTACAGAGCGAAAGAAAATCAAAGTGATCGCTCGTTACTTTCGACACCTAGTTGTATGCAGCTTTTTAAGAAGAGCAGATCTCTAATAAAGTATTATAAGATAGCACAAACACTATTTTGTAATGTAAAAAATAAAGTGCATTTCTGTAAGAAATTACTGAGACATTGATCCATCCAGGCCCCTCCGCTCTTTTCCGCCGGTCGAGAGTATGGATCCAAGTAAAATGACGCGATGTGGTACCCTGAACATGATTGAAGCAGAAAGATTGTCACCATAATGAAAAGGTTTTATAACCTTTTTGGTATAACAAGGAATCTATTGAGTGAAATTGGTTCTAACGAGTTCTAACAAAAGAAATAAAACGTGAGAGAGTTAGCCCTTCGTTAAAGTAAATAGAATGCGAATAGAACGCTCTAACGAAGGGCTGACGCTACCAAATTATCTGTATATATGGCAGCGTATCGTGGGCAGGAAATTCATAGCAAAACGTTTGCAGAGTCATATAAATAGGAGATTGACCCTTTTTCTCAAAGTACGCATTAGAGTGTCACAAATTTCTGGAAAGCGTGGTAAAAAGAGAAATAAAAAAAAAAAACTGAAGCGCAGAGGGAGCACGACTCTATGTGGTGAATCTTATTAGCTTTCCGGCATCTGATTGTTTATGAGGGGAAGAGTTTCTAGACCACTAATAGAGCAAAGTACAGCAAAACCAATGCAATCCCGCGATATTTCTTTATCTTCTGAAGCTCAACGCTCTTTTTTCACAGTTTCTTACAGAAACAATTCGCCTCTGCTGATAAGTGAATCAGTCGTCCTATTTCGTTTGAAGAATACCTCTTTCATCCATAATGTGAAAGAACCTTACATCCGGATGCCAAACTTCTGCTTCACCATCTGCTGACTAAAGTAAAACAGAATTACCACATCTATAGAAGCGCAGAGAAATGTTATCAGGTTCCCAAACCTCTCCACTCCTGATAGCTGAACCTCTTAGTGGGTAGTAAGTTAGTTTCACTAGGTCAAGAAATTCCACCAAAGTTCTCTAAAATGAACCAACATAACCGCTTACACTGAAATCAATCTCCCATATTCTGCGACATGATGCAGCTATGCAGTTGTGCCACAAAAAATTCAATTTGAGTGTTAGTAAAAGCTTTTTCCCGTATTGGTGACACATCGCGGTAAAAGTCCCGAATGATCATGCATTATACCACAATTGAAAAAAGGTCAAAAAAGATATTGCAAATTATTACCTTTGTTAAAATTGGATAAGTGATTCAAGTAAATTAATATGATTCCATAGAAAATTAAAAACGAAAAAACAAAAAAACAAAAACAGAGGAAGCAACAAGAATTGAAAAAACACCGAGAACTCAAGTCAAAATAGGACTTAATGAGAACTCTAAATCATTTTCTCAGCTATAAATTTCACACAAACATGATTTGCGTTACAAACTCTAAAAGGGTAAGAACAAGGAACATATGTATAGGATTTAAATTCAACCAAACAGTAAAAATACTGGTCAGCAAATATGTATAATAAATACATAACAAACCTTAATGACTATTCCAAACAACTCAGAAGAAAGTTTAAAGAGTCCTTCAAGTACCCTACAAATACAGTTGTGCGGGTAAACAACAACAACAACAACAACAGCTCTGCCTATTATACAGATTTTAGTGTAAAGCAAACAACTCCCTGACTCAATAGTACAACTGTATGATATCTATACCGTAAAAGGTCTAAATACTATTCTTATCCTTCACAAAGGAAGAAGTTGTTATACTGATCCTGTGCATCAATGACTGACTTTTTTATTTTAAAAACAATATCGAAGTTAAGTTCAGTAAAGTTATGACAGATGTATGTAAAAAGAAAAAAGGAAAAATGATCTGTTCGTACGTGCCTACGTGGGTATGGAGAGTTGACGTACCTTTAACATTTCTTACGATCCTCGCAGTAGAGAGCGTTATTTATGTAATAGCGAAAATCAGACCTGAAAAAAATCAGGCCTGTACGGGATTCGAACCACTGACCTCTGCGATACTAGTGCAGCGCTCTACCAATTGAGCTAACAAGCCAACTGGGAGCAGGCCGTTAAGTTGATTCGTAATAAACCCGTGATGATAAATCAGATACAATGAATACATGAAGTTCATATATTTTGAACTGCGGTTGTAGATACGTATGATGCACGATCCTCGCAGTAGAGAGCGCTATTTATGCAATAGCGAAAATCAGACCTGAAGAACTCAGGCCTGTACGGGATTCAAACCACCGCCTGTTAGCTCAATTGGTAGAGCGCCGCACTAGTATCGCAGAGGTCAGTGGTTCGAATCCCGTACAGGCCTGATTTTTTTCAGGTCTGATTTTCGCTATTGCATAAATAGCGCTCTCTACTGCGAGGATCGTGCATCATATGTATCTACAACCGCAGTTCAAAATATATGAACTTCATGTATTCATTGTATCTGATTTATCATCACGGGTTTATTACGAATCAACTTAACGGCCTGCTCCCAGTTGGCTTGTTAGCTCAATTGGCAGAGCGCTGCACTAGTATCGCAGAGGTCAGTGGTTTGAATCCCGTACAGGCCTGATTTTTTTCAGGTCTGATTTTCGCTATTGCATAAATAGCGCTCTCTACTGCGAGGATCGTGCATCATACGTATCTACAACCGCAGTTCAAAATATATGAACTTCATATATTCATTGTATCTTTAACATTTCTATCGGTTTATCTAAAGTGTGATTGATCACTGCAAATGTATTTTGAAATGGTATTCTTGGCTTGAATATTTCATTGCTGTTTGTGTAAAACATAGTTAATTGAGGCAATTAACTATGTGTAAAACAAAACAATAGAATACTCCATGGCCACTTGTCTCCTTTTTTTAACAGATGGTGACATCACAACTCAGAGGTAAAATTCATATCCTCATGTGGTTGTGTAGTATCATCTTCACCATTTTTGTACAATCAGTTGAATGCGTGTTCTATGTAACTTTTTTACAAAGGGCCTGATATCAAATCATACCTTGTCAATTTATTAAGATCTTAGAAATAAGGACAAAAACAGACAATGAAACTCTGCCCTTTATATCTCAACATCAATGAGTTTCTTAATAGTATCATTTGATACCTTGGTAATGGGAAGAAAGGCCTCAGCTCCTCATCAGTGAAACTTCAATGGAATGTGAACAAAGTTAGTGTCAGTGAAATCACATTTGTAGAGGTGACCCTCTAACTCCCAGAAGAGACCAAGACAGAATTTCTCCTCAGTGCAGTGTCAACACAATATTCGGCAGACAAGTCGGGATTATTAGTTGATCCAATGCTAAATTCACTGAACTAACATCATGAAAATTGTATGGCAGACAGTAAAAAGAATTAGTAATGAGATCTTAGGAATGACAGGGCAAAATAATGATGACTTTCATGACTGCCTCACCTAAACAGATGTTCCTTTTGCTTCTGGGACCAGTAAGCTATGTCCCAATGTTTCAAATCATCGACAAAACCATTTTCCTGAGCAAAGTTCTTGAAAAGAAAGTTATGAAAAAGTCAAGATTAAGTTAGTTTTATTGAAAGGCAAGTTGGTGGCCTTGGGAGGCAGCAGGGTGATGAAATCTGGCCATGTTAGGTGTGTTTTTTCCTTGGGAAAGACACTTTACTCTCACAATACCAGCAAACTGGAAGAGAAACCATGATATGCTGTGGAAGGATATGTCACCTTGCTCACAACACCATTATATTAATGCTACGCACCTAGCAGTACATTACCATAAGAGCTCGTCTGGTTTTTGCAGCATGAAATACCCTAAGTATTGGCTCAACTGCTGGATGGGATACTCATCAAATGTAATTAATTAATTTCAACTTTTTTGGCACTGTCTAGACTCAGCCAATGAACAAGGTAGAATTTGTGCATTTACTATACGTGTTTAAAGAAACGGTTGGGATCTTTTGCCAGGCAAAACAAACATATTAAATTAACAACATGAGCTTGATAAAGGTGAAGTAAATTTGGTGAGAATATAAAAAAAGAACAGACACTTCAACCCTTGGCAGTTTGTCAGAGAAATTTTTTCTCAAAGAAGGGCTGTACGTCTTTTGAATTTTTCTAGTCTATAACAGCCTAAGCTTTTAATTAAGGTAAAAATCTTAGATAGGAGAGGTAGAACTCCTCTTTTCTTTACAGTTGACAAAGAAATAGGTTAAAAAAAATTGTTACAATGTATCCCAGTGGTAATGCTAAATATCTTACAGAGAGTAACAAGAAGAGAAAATCTTCAACTTAGTTGCCAGAAAAAGAAAGATGTCAAAGATAATTGAAATGAACAATGGACAGAAAAATATCTGACAAAGAATGTGTTTGATAAATGCAGATCCTTGCACTGTGCAGGATGCCCATCACATAGGAGCTCCACAAATGGACTAGTTTATATAAAAGTTTGTTTATGTTGGTTGGTGGAGCATCTAATAGCAAAACCTCAATGTCTCTGACCTATGTCCCATTTACTGTCCCAAACTCTTGACAAGTAATCATGTTCAGCTTTTTTCAATACTAAAACTGGATTCCAATACATTACCTGCAAATTGATTAGTTCTTTTTCCGCAGCTAATTTACTCTTGCTATGTAAATCAGTGATCATTTTCCAAACTTCAGATGGGCTACCAGCCATTTTGGAGTCCAGTGATAGCATTGCATAGTTCTCAAATCCTAGGAGAGTAGCTTTCTCATGTCTGTAATAAAAGTAATTATAAACTGAGAGATTCAGGCTCTATTTAAACTAAAATCTAAACCTTCTGCATTACAAGATTTGGCCATCTTTGTCCTTTGTAGATCTGATCCCCAACTTAGATATACCTCACTGTGCACAGCAAGTTATATACTCCAAGGTAAATTTATAGAAAGATTTACCAGTAACCCTAAATTGGTTGTCTAGTGATCTTAAGGTAGATTTCCAGTGTTGCACAATGCATAAGTTTTTCTGTATGTACAACATGCATAAAGAAAACAGGCAAAAGCTATTTCCATTGCTCCTTAAAAAAGTAAATACCATGCACTGGCCCATGCTAGTTAGTTGAAGGCTCCCTAACTTTCTCTGCACTCTGATGATTGCAGTGTGCATAAAATGCAAGTTAACGCCTTGAAATAAACATGAAAGAGGAAAGATGACAACAATAAGTGGCAACCCTGTAAGTCAATGTATGCATTTACACCTGTAAATGTTCATTTCAACACGTCATTTTTCTTAATGTACTTTCACATATGTGGACAAAAACGCGACAGTGGAAATCCAGCTTAAGCCTGGAAAGGCTGGGACCACTATGTAGTAACTAGGACATGAACTTTCACTCAAACCACCCATAAGAAGCTGAAAGCCAGGGTTTGACCTCACTACACAAGAAATGTACCTTAATTTTCTTATTTCTTCAATAATATTTGAATTATCACTTTCTCCTTGCGATGCTCTGGTTATGTAAGCCATGTACAGTTGTTCTCGCAGACTTCTATTTTGGCTGTTGGTGAAAAACAAACATTAGGTTTGTTTGCTTACCAATATATGTACAACAATTTTAGTTATCATCAATCAACAAAAAGAAAAAGAGAATGGGAAGTTTACAAAGGAGAAAAATTAGAAGGACAGAAACAGTATATATAGTGGCTGTTCTTACCTGTACTTCATGAATGGCTCAAAGCAAGGCAAATCCAAACTAAGTTTCCAAGGTCCTGATCTGGGATCAATGTTTCTCCTGATGACAAAAACAAGTAGAGTAGCATGCTCTTATAGAGCACCTCAGCAATAAACTTAACTGAAGGCAAACATTACTGGTACAGAAGACATAATTATAAAAATGTGCTAGAAAAGTCACCATAAGTAGCATCTTTATTTAATATTAAAGGTGACAAATTATATCCTAAAAATTATTACATCATAGAACCTCTGGCCTTCTTAAGAGAGTTTGTCATAGAATTATTCATTTTTCAGTTAAAAGAGCTGGTTTTGTTTAAAAGCATAAGCTTATATCTCTTACTGTTGAGTGGTATAAAATACCAGAATAAGATCAAACATAAGTATAGGTAGATAATGACATTCTTACTATTCCAGCTAAAATCATAGGTGAGGATTGAAAGTATTCTCTCAAAGCAACTTTCTCAAAACTCCATGTGTAAATTCTATCAATTTCTTTTCAAAAGACTTTTTTTTCCAAATTTGCATTGCCAAACTAAAGGTGTGGTTTATCTGCTTGTATGCCAATGTTTATGATAATCCTTCTTGAAAGAAGAGAAAGTGGGCAATTGTAATTTATGCAACTCGTGTACAAAACCTCTCTGACAGAAACAATTACGCATCCAAAAGACACCTTCTTGTGTAAACAAACTGTAATGGTTGTTGGATAACCACCATCTCAATGTTAAAAATTGTTTGAAAAAGAAATTCAACCTTGCTTCTTTAAGGTCTCTGTGACTTTCTGCAGCTGCTGCCTCTGCAGTCATCTGAAGAAGAGATTCCGGCAATCCTCTGACATCATCTGGGTTTGTTAAAACTAATGAGAAGGCCTTTGTTGCATCCAATACATTGTTACTGAAGGAAATAACAATACCATTGTGAGACCAACTGGGCAAAAGCATTTAAACATTGATTACATAATTATACTTTCTTGCAAAGTGACAACATACTTAGCATTTACTGCACCACTTTGAAGCTGCCTCACAACATCTGTCATTTTTCCACAAATTTTCATATAAACATAAGTCTATTACAACATGCCAGCACATCATGTTTTGTTAAGCAACACAACCTCATAGGAGTATGTTGAAACCAATCGAATCATGCAAAAAAACTCTTATAAGAGTTTGCATGATTAATTGACAGCTAATTATGTTTGAATCAAAATCATCCCAAAAGCCTGACATTGACAAAATGATCAATTACCAGAGAACAAAACTTACAAAACTACCAAAAATTTTGAATGATGCTGGAGAACAATGCAAGAGGCACCTACACAAAACATTTAAAAAAAAATCTTCAAAGGAGAAATGTCAACTTCACAATATCTCTCTAACGTTGATAAATTGGATCGGAAGTTTCCAAAGTTTTAGTACAAATTCATCACCTTCAAATGTAAAAAGTAAAAACTGAACAAAATAACTGGCAGATGTACTGTCAAACCTCTTGTTGGGGCACACCTGTCTAATAAGGACACCTCTCTGTTATAGGTAGTTTCTTACGTCCCTAACAGATTCCAATATACACTGTAGTTCCTTCACAAAACCTATATAATACAGACATTCTGGTCTTTCCTTTCCATGTCCAATTAAGAGGGGATTATCTGTACCGATAAAAAAAATCAGCTAGACTTTATAACTTTGTTTTGCCCACTTTTCACCTGAATTTGTTTTTCAGTTCAGCAAGTCTCAACTGTATAGCATTAAATCTTTCTTTTTCTTTTCCTCTCAGGGCCACTCCCCCATTTCTAGCTGATCTTAAAAATGATGTCACTACTCTTTGCTGTCCTTCATCAAGACCCACACTGAACCCTTCAACTTTCTGATAGAGAAAATAACACATCAAATTTTAATACAAAGAGGCAATTGAAAATAACTTGTATTGTAGAAAGCAACATCTTCTGTAACACTATTACAGTCATGCTTGGAGACTGAGCTGAGACTGAATATGTAGATCTGCTTAATAACAGTCTAGAACATTTGACATCATGATTACATTATGAGTAAGTATGAGTGCTTAAGTGTACCACCAAGCACGGAAAGATAACTGCAAAAACATTCTAGCCCACTGAAAGATCAAGCCACACCTAGACCCTGGGAACAGGCTCTATATTGCTGAGGAGTTTACATAGTCTAACTGGGAAAACTTACTGCAGTTTTAACCACAAAAATCTTGGAATTGTCTACACTTGAATCTTTACAGATTCTGAAGCATCTGATTACTTGCCTGGTTTAAGGTGGCTGAACACAGTTTTTGATACCTGTGTTTCTTTTACCATTTTCTCTAAAAACCTTGATCTCTTGGTCGCCAAAACTGGCAGCAAGCAAGTTAACAACACAAACTTTGTTTTTTTGATAGTTAAGCTGACATATGTGCCATTGTCATGGCAACTTGAATTCATATAAACAGGCCTTTAAAATTGGTTTTGTTCATTTGTAGAAAATCTAGTCAATAGTTTTTCTTTATAATTTGCATGCAACGAGCTTGTAACGATACTCACAAGTTAACACCATTTTGCTAACAATTTAACAGAGAGATCTTTAAAGTCCCTAGGACACTTATTTTTTTTTTATTTTACATCAAAATATAGTGACTCTAAAACATGTTTTTGCAACATTTGTGGTATTTTGCCCTTTTCTGACTTTTTCATCAAGTTATATAGTCTGGCAGAGTAAAGAGGGACTGGGCGCCGTGACGTCACAGTAGGAATCTTGTGGAGAGAAATAATCTTCATGGAGTCAGGGGTATTCGAAAAACCCCAAATTACACATCGAAATGGCATTTTTTGGCTAAAAAGATTGTAAACAGTAGCTTCCACACTCACTTTGCTTCTTTGATAAACTTGGTGTTACTACTGTTACATCACAGGTTCCACTACTATTTAACACGGCCAAAGAGATATGGGGAGCCTAAGTTCAATACAATTTTGGACTTTTATCACCTTGTAAAATAACAAAGACACATCAGAATAACCCACAAATCTTACCAGACACCCTCTACATACTTCTATTTCTATAATTTAATGCTAAAAAAATAGGTGTCATAGGGACTTTATCCCTTGTCGAAGGTTCACTCAATTATCTAGAATTTCCTTTGTTAAAAATCAATTTTTTTCAATACTCCAGTTACTTACTTCCTAAAGTATTTTCGTGCCAAATTTCGTGAAATTCTAATGAGTGGTTCTCAAGAAATAGGTATATTTCAGAGAAAGCAATTTTCCATGCAATCGCAATTTTTTTACTTATTACACATGCCCTGCATTTAACTGGGTTCTCTCTGTAATGACGAAAAGGCTGAGAATTACTGGGTTCTTTGCACCGTTAACTTTGTAACATGTCTTTGTAATAAAAGATTAAAGCCCTCAATACACTGCACCAAGTATAGAGAAAAATAGCACAGATAGTGTGGATACGTCAGTGTTGAGTAAATAAAACGACCCCTCTATCAATGGCATGTTTGTTTTTTTGCAGTCCTTGCTCATGTGCCGAATTGCATCAGCAAAAGCAAGCACGAAAACTGTATTCATCCATATCAATAGAAAACTTTTTCTCCTACACAATGCAAGAAAAACAATTTTTTCTTACCTGGAGAGCATCATATAAAGGGACACTCTGTGAGACTTTCATAGAAGCTTGTACAACCATTGGTTGAACCTGTAAAACATTTTGAAAAAAATGAACAACACTAACAGAAGGCTTCAATCAGTGAAGGTAACAACACTAACAGAAGGCTTCAATCAATTAAGGTAACAACACTAACAGAAGGCTTCAATCAATTAAGGTAACAACACTAACAGAAGGCTTCAATCAATTGAGGTAACAACACTAACAGAAGGCTTCAATCAATTAAGGTAACAACACTAACAGAAGGCTTCAATCAATTAAGGTAACAACACTAACAGAAGGCTTCAATCAATTAAGGTAACAACACTAACAGAAGGCTTCAATCAATTTGAGGTTTAACCATCCCCCATGGCATTTGAACTTAAGCAGATTTAATTGGTTCATTCCAGTTCCCACCCACTTGGGCATAAATTGTGTACAACTGCCCAACCCAAACACAATTTTAATTTGAACAATTCTTTGTGCGATCAGCAATTGTAGTAGAATTTAGGGAAGTCACATATAAGTTTTGGTGTCACTGTTTAGTTTTACACTTATTAGCATCATTCTATGATGTGAAAATTTCCTTCTAAACCATTTCCTCTCACAGTGGACTTTTTGGGTTGGTTATTAAACAAATTCCAAGTTAGATGTCTCTTATGGAAAACCTACAGTTTAAACATTAACCACCTCCCGGTTAGCTCAATGGATAGAGTGCTGGACTGTTGTGTGGGAGGTAGAGGGTTCAAGCCCCAGCCAGACCAACACTCAAGGTCTTAAAAGAATTGAGAAGAATATGCTACCTTTCTATAACATCAAGTCATGGTTAGATATTCTAGTCTTCTCGGATAGGGATGAATAAATGGAGGTCCCATCTCCTACAGGGAGATGGGACAGCATCATAAAAAGGGTAGGAGACATTAATTTCCCACACACGAGATTACTGTGTGATGGATGTCCTCCCCTGGGCTGGAATGGCTGGGATTTATTGGGTGGACTACTTGCATGGTTCGCATATGTTCCGTTCTAGTCCTACCCTACTGCGGTAATGCAGTGAAAATGGTTAGAAGAAAGATAGAAGTAGAAGAACATTGTTTCATTGTTTCCCAGTCAAGGGCTAAACTATGTCATATATTGGGGGAATGCACTGTCTTTTGAGCGATTTGGATGCGCATTTTGAAGGTTTGACCCAACATGGCCTTAATATCCAGTCAAGCAGCAAATATTGGTGAAGAAGAAAACCTTTTTGGGTGGGATGGTTATTCTCTGATATAGAAAGTAAAGCATAAACCATAAGACAATAAGACCTTGATGACAAAGGTAAAAGCATACGAGGAAATTATGAAAAAAGTTAACCCAAAATCCAAATCGGATGAAACAGGATATAAATGAAAAATGCTGGAGGTGGTTAAAACCACAGTCAAAGAAAGAAAAAGATTTTAATTGTCATGCCATTGTTACAATAATGACTAGAGTATTCTCAACAGCTGTGTGCAGTCGCAAGTACAGACATGGAAACTGTTGCTTCAATAAACTGAGGCATCTAGCGCACCTATGTTGTAGCGTATTTTTTCTCAATTCTTTGGCTTGAGGATTGCATAATAAAATTATGCCCTGCAAGTACAAACATATCCACCAACACCCACTTAGCCTCCTACGCAGACATTCTTTGGGCTCGTCATGCAATCTTCCTCCCCCACGAGTGTCTGCTGAAACGAATGGGTCGTTTAATAAGACTAATCACAACGCACTTCTCGATCAAGGCAGCGAACTTTGAACCTTGATGAATTTTCTCTTGTTGACGGTGTTTCCTGGGCATTTAGCCAAGTGCTTCCACCGAGTATATCATAACTTTCATGTACTGTTCAATCATTTTCGGCATTAGAAGAAGTAGAACTGGTAGGGGATTGTTCAAATTTCAGTGATTTTGTTGCAGATTGTTGCTGCACTTGTAAAGCTGTTGTAGGTTCGATTGGCATGTCAATGTTCTCAATGCCCTGTCCTTTTCAGCGGAATTTTGACGTAAGTGTTTCGTTCTATTTGCTACTTTTTTAAAGTCTTCCTTTATCTCATCCTAAAGGGATCACAATTTTGTTTTAGCTTTTTCAAAATGAAGTAACCGCTTGTAGCACTTATTGCAGACGAACGGATCAATGGACGAAAACACACTCAAATCTGTTTGCACAGCAAATTCAATTAAGTGTGCAATATCCACTGAACTCTTACCAAACACTCTTATTCTCCCTGCGGGATTAACGGAAAACTGCACAGAAAACAGTTCTTTCCGATGATTTTTTTCGGAGTTTCTCAAGTTAGGTTTTGAGACCTGTTTTCCATGAGTAATAAGAAACACGAGAAAATTAAACCCCCTCTTGGGGGTTGTTCTATCACAGCTTATGATTGGCTTTCTATTGAACAATAACCAAGGGCCAATTGGCTCTTCGGTGATCTCCACATGCTCTCCGTCTGATCTGTTTGAACAAAGGGAAAGGAATGTGCTCATTCGCTTCAGCAGACGTTCGTGGGGGAGGAAGATTGCATGACGAGCCCAAAGAACGTCTGCATAGGAGGCTAACACCCACTAGGATGCCATCAATAACAGCTTCTCAAAAATGCTCAAATCATGAGTCCATTCAGAGAAACAGGATATTCAATAGACCACCCATTTTCTTTTGTTACAGCCCCCCCTCCTTTTCTGTTCACATTCACTGAATACACCTTTTCCAAGTTATCACAGTTAAGTGATCTGGACCTTGATTATCCTGATTTTTTAGGTTGTAAAATGTTGTTCTCATAAAACATTTTTGTAAATACTTTGGAGCATTTTGGCAATGATGCACAATGATTTGAGAATGTACTTTTATTCTTGCATAATGTTGATTAAATGACACATTTCAGTTTCATTTTTGGCTCATTGATATTCATATTTTCAATTATCCAGACTATTCAGCCCAGTCCCTACGAGTCCACAAAATCAAGGTTCAACAGTACACATAACCCCCATGATCAAATAACTCGTATGCTAACCTCTGGGATACGAGGTATACAATACTACAATATCAATTATGACAGAAGTTTAGAGCAAAACAGCATAAGTGGTAGCCACATTAATATACCTTTTCATAAACATCTCTCAATTCTTGACTGTTACGAACTCTATTTAAATGTGATGTAACTCCCCACGCATAACTAAGAGGACTGCCTATCTTCTCTAGTGGTTCAATTATAGTTGACCAGTGTTGATCAATCAGTGATTCCTTTCCTCTATGTAATTCTAGAAAAAAATCAGCTTGGAAAGATTAATTATTCTGAATGATTCCATATGCAAGATAAGAAGTAAAAGGATCATTTGAATTTGCCATGAATGGTAAAGAGGACTCGACAAGTAGATGATTTTGCTCTTAAACAGTTTCTTTCCTCTTGACATAACCTCTTGAACCCAATCAAATATTCTCATTGTTTCCCACTTTTTACAGTACATAAGCACAATTTTATAAACATATCTGACATAACACAAAATCATATATTCTGCAACACCACTGTCAGTTAATTATCATTTAAAAAACGAACACAAAATTTTGCAAAGAAGCCCAACACCTGCAAAATATTCTTCAGGCTACAAAATTCAAACACAGAAAAACAATTTTGGTGTTAAACCTCTCAATTTAATGTTAGTAAAAGCTTGAATACTCAGCTGTAAATCTACCACGCAAAAATGATGAAAGATGAGGAAACAGTACTGTAACAGCCTATCCTAGAAATAACGATTTGCCTATCATGCAAGACTACGAAGGTAGTACTTTCGCTTACAGATCCGATTTCATAGAAAGTATACAGTTTGTCCCAAGGGACCTAAATTTACAAGGGATCCGTTTCTCCAGATCGATTTCTGCCCAACACTAGTAACGTTCACCATTCTCGACAAGAAAGAAAAACTAATTTGTTACGTTAATTAGTGTAAAAGAAACTTTACAGGGATGTGTCGATTATTTTTACAAAAGCTGACCTTGTAATTTTGTTTCGAACTTCATAAAGTCACTCTTGAAATCGTCAGTCAATTTCTCGATGGCTGGCGCTACATGGGTGGTTTGAAATTCATTGAAGAGTGGTAAAGCTTCTTGCTTGAGAAAAGGATTGTAATCACTCGCAGTGCAAATAGGATGCTTGAAAATCCGTATCTGTGAGAGAAGCGAAGACAGATGGAAACATCGAAGTGAGTCTGTCCAAAGATTCCTCAACCTTGGCAAAGAACCTGCTAGATACGCCATTTTGTAATTCCGCTAACTTAGGAGAGCGCAGGCGCAACCCTGACTCCGATATCGTTACTCAAAGCTCTCTCTTCTCTGCTACCCTGTGGTTGAGGGACCCAAAGGGGCACTGGTAGCCCGTATACAGTCCCCCCTACCCTCCAAAAGAAAATCTAGAAGTCTTGAATTAATCTTATAACAGGAGTAAAAACTAGTGCATCTAAAAGACAGTAATGCTGCGGCACATTCTGTTGATAGTGACATAATTTACGCAATGATTCATCTACCTGTTGAAATATTCCGCGATAAATTACAGACGTGCCAAATTCAGAATTCAAGATTTCCGAAAGGATCTTCGTTTTCGTAGTCTCACGAACATAACGAATTTATTTAATGGGTCTTCGTTTTGGTAATGGTCTTCGTTTTGGTAATGGGTCTTCGTTTTGTAATGGGTCTTCGTTTTGGTAATGGGTCTTCGTTTTGGTAGGGGTCTTCGTTTTGGTAGGGGTCTTCGTTTTGGTAGGGATCTTCGTTTTGGTAGGGGGTCTTCGTTTTGGTGGGGGGTCTTCGTTTTGGTAGGGGGTCTTCGTTTTAGTCACTACCGTAAACCTACCTCACTTGCTTTAGAACCACAGAAACGACAAAAAAAAGCAAGTGAGGTAGGTTTACATTTATTTTGAGCCTTAACATAGACATTCCTTGATATAAATTTACGATATTACGACTCTCTAATATTCCCCCATACACTTCTTTATATTTCGAACAAACGACCAGACACGCCGCTTGTGTCGGCTCCCTGTGAACTTAACACCGTGTCACACAACGCCTGACGCTTTCATCATCATGAAATAAAATCTTTCGCTGTTTCTTGAGACGCGAGTGAGGGACGCCTGTTCTTAAATAAACTTGACATGTGCAACGTGAGTGCATGCAGCATTTTAGTTTCTTTCATACTTTGATCTGTGCTCAGTCATGCTGCTTTCTTTATTTGATCAATGCTTTATATTTGAATCCGCATGATCTGCATCTCAAAAAGTGGGTCATCCTTGGTGTAAAAACCTGACGAGGTTTTCTTTGTTTCATGAGGTATTGTTTTGCTGTACGCATTTGTTTAGAATGTTTTGTTGTCTTTGTTTTACGTCACTCGTGAGCTTCACAGGTTTTTACACCGAGGATGAGCCCAAAAAGTTGACAGTAGACTGACATATTGCCTATTGACGAACGTGACCGTCAACGAGTTTTTTCGTTCAGGAAAAACCCCAAGGCCAGTAGGGGTCGGGAGGCTGAATCGCTTGTTAGTTGGGACAAGCCAAATTTCTCTTTAAATGTAAGAGGTTGTCAAAATGTAATGGATATTATTTTTTGTCAACTTTGACTCGGAAATGAGTGAAAAGCCTGAGTTTCAAATCCTGAAAGACCCATCAAAATGTGCTAGAACTCACAGACTAAGACCTTACTCGCCCCGTCCACCCATCTAAAGAGAAAGTCACGTTTTTGTTCCACATTCTGCAATTACCCCCCGCAGACAAAGCCGGTTTTGACTTCACGTGTTTATAAATATGAACAAGGTTATGTGGCATTATGGTTGTCAACGACTTAGTACGTAGGCCCACTCAAAATGCTGGTTATTGTTACTTTCCCTGAACATGAAAGGTGGAGATCAAGACCCGCAAGTAAGTCAGGAAAAAACCTCCAACCCTGTCAAGCGCACTAGCCGAAACTTAAGCGAAAAGAAAAGGAGAGATCGTTTCAACATCCTCGTCCAGGAAATAGCTGGGATTGTTTCTCCAACAGACTGTCGGAAACTAGAAAAATCAGCTGTGCTCGAGCTTGCTATAAACTTTTTACGGAAACATCAGTCAAAAGTACAGTCTCATCCACGAAACGGTGGTGGAAATGCGGCGAGTTGGCAGCCTTCGTTTGCTACAGACGCTGAGTTCAACTTGATTGTCGCAGAAGCTTTAGACTCTTGTATATTTGCGGTCGAAAATACCGGCAATATATTATATGCTTCTGACAGTGTTTTGCCTCTGTTAGGACATCTTTCATACGATCTAAATGGAACGAATTTATGTAGTTATCTTCACGAAGGTGATTCTTTGAGATTTTGGACGAAGCTTGCCTTTGTCTACAGTGGCACTGATACGGAGGCTGGCGGTGATAATAATCATTTCTTTGTTCGCATGAAGAGTGGACGTTTCTGTGCGCGAAACACATTCAAAACACTGCACTGTAAATTTGCATGCGTTCGTCGGCAAAAAGAAAACGAAGCACGAACATGTGTGGTTATTCTTGCAAAAATCGAACAACCTCAACCGAACAGAATCGTTATGACGTCGGACTGTATCGAGAAGGAATTCTCGTATCGTCTAACTATGGATTGGAAGTATGTGTACATCGATCACAGGGCGTCTTCTATCATTGGATTTTTACCGTTCGAGGTTTTGGGTACATCGGTATATGAATATTGTGGACCTGAGGATATCTTAAACATTTCTCAGTATCACAAGTTTCTTGTCCGTCTTGGGAAGGTAACCACTTGTTACTACCAACATAGAACAAAAGGACAGTCTTGGGTATGGTTGCGAAGCTCTTGTTATGTCGCTTACAATCAATGGAACTCCAAACCGGAATCAATTGATTGCACAGCCACAGTTGTGAACTTTAATGAGGTTTGTTTGAAGCAGACTGAAACAATACGACGCGATAGAGAACACTTTGAGAGAATTCTCGCAAGACATGGGGGTGATTCTGTCTGTTCCCTCAATCCTTGGCCGTCGTCTTGGCTTAACGGTTATGAAGAAGTCAAGTTACGTGATGAAGGCAATGAATGCGATCACAAAGATAACAATGAGTCGGGTATCCCTTCACAATTTCTAAATCGATTTCTCCAATTACCTTGTGACAAGCTATCGAATACTCTAGACAATCAAAGTATCGGCGATGTGGAAATGGAACTAGATGAGGAGCCAGATGAACACCTTGTTTGGCTAGAAAATGTGAAAATTCCTCCAGGATTATCCAGTGTCCAAATTGCAATGCATATGAAACTGCGAGAGGAGTATCAGAAAATTGCTCAGCAGATTAGAAAGCAGGAAAAACAATTGAAGACAATTAGAAAGCTCATTGAATGGAGCCGATTGCTTCTGGAATTAGATAGGAGTTTTGGAGCTTTTGAAGTCGAGGAGTCATCAATAGACTCTGAAGATGTGTTGTCTGTAACTTCAAGTTCATGAATAAGTTTGGCTGAGTTAATTGTCACAAGTTTGTGACAAGGACTTCGCTCCGACGACTGACAAGTCACTGCAAACTGCCTCATGTTTATTGCTTTAACGCTGTGTTGAATTGCTGTGTCATTTTGCCAGAACTTGTCACCCAGAGTGTCACAACCATAACTTTTGAACTAACTTGTCACTGTTTGCAGGCCAGTCTACCAAAGGGAGGGATATTTAAAATTTTCCATTAGGATGCCCTGCTCTTAAATCCTAGTTTTCTATGTGCGCACAGTCTGGATGGACAGGTTGAGTTTTCTTCTAAGTCATGTCAATCATGTTACATAGAACCCTTCATAAGCTATTGGCTTTCACTAGTGAACGTTTCTTACTTAATTTAATTGTTTAACGCTCTTCCCTGGCTGTCATATGTTTCCTTCTGGAAAAGTTGAGATTGTTGTTTTATCGGTTCGTCACCCTCCAGATGATACATACGACCATTTTTAATGCATGTTTGCTCAGCTGAATGATGTATTACTTCAGGGAGACTCTACCGTTAAATCACTTCAGGAAGTTAACAGGTTTACTTCTCACTCATCTTTCCTTCAGCTATTTTTTTTTTTTCACATCTTGAAATGATGTTTCAAAATACAAGATGATTACTCTTCTATTGAGTTTGACAGTTTTTTTTTTTTTTTTTTTGTAGGGTACAAGATTCGAAAGATCTCATAGCTTACTAATTAATGCCATTTACCAAACCAGTTTTTAATTTCAATACTGTATTTCCTTGAAGAAGGGCTTGGGCACTTATTGGAAAATTTAACTAAAACAATGGGTGGGTATTGGAACAAAGGAATGAAATTCAGGAGATGTATATTAAGTTAGCACAGCAATAGGACAAAAATTAAAAAACCGACAAGGCAAGTAAAGGAACTCTCCTCCTTTTTTCATTCCATTGTAGTTGGAGCTTTAAAAGTAGTAAATAATTGAAAGTAATAATAGGAACAGGTTTTACTTCTCCACCTACTGTATTAAAAAAGTGAGGGAGAAGGGGGGAAATTGTTTGACATTTTGGTCAAGGAGGGGTAGGCATTTTTCAGGGGAAGGGTGCCTTTTAGAGTGTGGCACTTATTTGAGGAAATATGGGATGTAAATTTTTTGTGACAGCTTCCTTCCCTTTGGTAATGGTAGTGAAACATAAGTCCATATTGTTTGGGGGTGACTAGTACTTGCAGTATTTGGAGGTTTTCCCTATTCTATATTTTTCTCCACACCCACTCCAACTAGTTTTCCTTCTCACGAGCTCATCCCTATCATAACAAATTTGCCCCATCAAATATAACAAGCCTGCTTCATCCTTTAACTGAACTCATTGTGATGGGGGCAAACTGATAGGGGGCAAACTTGTGATGGAAAAAAACTTCTATAAATCAACTTGCTAGCCACCTCCTAGCAAGCTACTCAACAAGCATCAAAAGCATTCTCCACTTGTGTGGTTTACACACTAACAAGTCTTTTGGTACTAAAATTGGTCCTTGAAATACTCAAATGAGGTTAACTGTTATATTTAATTTTTTATGAAGCAAGTCCTGTATTCTGATTGGCTACCAGAGTGGGCAAGATGGGCCCATTGGGATATCCGCCATTGATTGCAGCATGAGAAAAATTGAATTGGTACTAAGTTTTTAATTCTTGAACATTGTTAGTGATGGACACACAAAAAGCAGCAGAAGATAGTCAAAACAAAGAAAACAGAAACAACTCAGGAATTAATTGTGTTACATACAGAGGTGGCTTTCTTTACTGGCTCTTGAAGTAAACAAGTCATTCTTAATTCTTAACAATGCAAAGTCTTTTTGCAATATGATGAATCCTTTATTGGCCAAGCTTTTTTGGTCAAGGTGGCTGGACATTAGCCTCCATCTCGGTCCATAAAAATGCAAAAAGGGAACTCGGCCAATATCCAGCCATCTTGACCTCATGCTTGATCAATAACGTACATATATTACCGTATGGTCTAAATTTGAACACATCATTAATATATACAAACTTAACCTGAAAACTTTTGTGGGACCTCTACCCTATCACTGTAGAAATGAAACCTCTTTAAATGTTAAAAGTCAAAATTCTCCAGCCTCATGTGTGTGCATTTTTAGACAAATATATTAGACATGACTTTGTGATATAGTCTTGCAGTAAAGGAGATGTCTTTTGAATTTCTTCTGGAAACTAATAAATTGAATAAGCTACAAATTGTCAAACCTCGGTTGTTTTTACTCATTCACAAGAGGAGTGAATAAAAGACTTCAATAAACAAAAAAAAATTAAGTTTTGATAATGGCACATGCAGGAATTAATGAAGTCAAAGGAAGTTTTCTTGTGTCTGCAGGAGACAAACTCTATTTTTCATCTATGTTGGCTCATTCTTGACTTGGGTAAATGTGAATTTACAAATATCCTATTAAATCTTGTTACAAGGTGTGAAACATTTAATCAAAACATAGTTTCCCACTATATTGCACAGTCTCGATCAGCCAAACGAGCTCCATATTGTCATAAGTTTTCACTTCTTGTCACTCAATCTACACAAATATTCTGTTGTTCAACTTTGCCCTCTGTAAGATAGTTTTTTTTTCTGAGTTAATATAGCACATCCAATAAACAAAAATATTTTAATCACGTTTATTCAAAAGGAAGCATTTCAAGACTTGGAGTGCATTATATAAACATGGTTGGATTTTAATACCCCTGTACTCAATAAATAACCACATTTTGACAGCTATTTTTGCCACATGCATGGAAATTAAAATTTCCCCTGAGGTTTATATTTTGAGGTACAATACTAATTAACTGTGCTATGAACTGTATTTTGTGGAATTACCATCAATAATAATTCATGATATTCCACATTCACCGAAATTTCATATTTTGTCGATTGTTCTTCACCGCCTATAAGTTAAGCCTTAAAATACTTGTAAATGCACGGCAAATAAAGTTTTTGAACACCTTATAAGTCAATACTAAATTTATTTATTTTATTCATAAGCAGTATTTATACAGGCAAGTCCAATTCAGTTAAGGCTGGTTTAAATGGAGGCCTGTGGAGGCCCCTAAACTGAACAAATAGACAATAACCTCCCTAGGATGAAATAAAATGTCTTGATTTTATTCCTTGGACAATTCTGATCTATACATGCGATGAATTACTCATTCATATGGTGCTGGTAGTAAGCAAACCTGCATACAATACTGGCTTAGTACCAATGCCAGCTATGGACTCTCTAAATCCCCATCCTCATCGAAAGTGCTCCCAAGCCACAAAGGATTTTGGATCAAATATAAACCCATAAACTGATTTTATGTTCCATGACCATGTATTCAAACATTTTGTCATGGGGGAAGGGGTGGTGGGTTTTGTGGAACTTATTTGAGGGAAGTCATTTCCTGAGAGGAAAACAGACAGCTATGTAGTTTGTTCCTCAATTCTGGGGGTTTTACAGCATTTCTGAATAGTGCTGAAATGATTCAAATGAGTAATAAAGAGAAATAAATACACTGTCTTTCAAACTAATGCAATTTGTTAACAGTGAAATGGTGACTGCAAACCAGAAAGTCAAAAGCCCAACTCACAGTAACTGAAACAAATAAAACTACATTCAAACTCAGTAAACTCAGAAACACAACTTTTTCATCCCCTGAAATGTCAAAATATTAATATCCTTCAAGGTCTAGGTCATAATTGATGGCAAGGCATTGTCAACATTTGACAAAATGCATTAACACTTCACAGGTGTGTTATTGGAATGCAAGAACACAGCAGTGCTTATCCTTTGTAGGACTATACCAAATTTAATTTAAATATAATTTAATTACTGTATGTTAAAGATAATTCCATGGAGGTCCTGCACTTGGTCTATCAAAATTAAGCATTACTTTGTTCTAAAACTTATGAACTTTGATATGAACAAGGTCAAAGCACACTAACAGGGAATTATATTAAATGCTGGGTAACTGTGTGCACTCTTGCAGTTCCTTCATCTTTTGAAGAATAACAGCTTTAGTTTCTTCTACAGTATTTTTGAGGTTCAGTGTCTTCCGTTTTTGCTGAACCTCTAATTCATCACTGAGTGAAGATAATTCCTTTTGAATGGCCAGCTGTCTTTGTATGACTGTAATTTGCTCCGATTGCTGCCGTATGGAGTCTGTGAGACTCCTGTATTGGTCTCTCAGATGTAAGTGGAGCACCCATTGCGAAAAGGACAAAGATTCTGGCATTTGATCATGGTCTTCTAAAAGTAGGCTCTTTTCATCAACACTTTCCACTGAGTAGACTGGTGGGTTGCTTGAGTTAAAGTGATTGTCACTTGATACCACAACTGCAGCACTGTCAATACCACCAACAGGCCAAATGCCAGCATCAACATTCTGAGGTGCAACCAAGCTCGCCCTATGGTCTGAAGTTATAGAAACACCAGATTGCATTGTTGATAATGCAGATGGAAGTTCCTCATATGCTGTAACCGCATGGCTCTGTTCCACAGTTTCATTCGTATTCACGATGGGATTTAGAGATGGTGATGAAGAAGGTGGTGATGCAGCTGTCAGTGCATTTTTTTGTGTGCCACTCTTGAAATTTGAGCTGAGAAGTTTTTCACCACTCTTTTCAAGAATTTGAGAGAACAGTTGTCGATCCCTCTCTAGGACTTCCTGCTGGTTTAATGCACTGAATTCAAAACCTTTCATGGGCCAAGTGACACAAATGACAGAATCAGGTTTTGAATCTAATGGACTGTATGACACATGGTAGCGACTGCGTACCCAGATCCAAACTTGTCCTTTGGCGAGAAGACGATAACAACAAGTTGTTATTACTCCTGAATAAAGAAGCATATTGTGGTACTCTGTAAGATGGGCCAAATCATCTTCATGACAATATTCATACAAACAATGTCCAAGCAACTCGAAAGGATAGTAACCCAGAACCATAGTCGTACTTCTTTCCACACATTGAAACCTCCACATTTTATCCAATCTCGTTGTGAATTTCAAAACATGTTCGTTATCAGCTGACACAACAGTTTTGTTCAATTTGGGTAGAGTTGTAACTCGTCCCAGAAACACAACGTAGCGATCTCCACTTGTGTGCCCAACTCTAAAAGTCCTACTTACACAGTTAAACGGTACGAACCCGCCTCTGAACCCATCACTCCGTGGAGCAAAACGAAGGCGACAAGAAAACATCTGCGCTGGTCTAGTGGTTGCATTGTCCTTGTTAAGAGCTGTTAGCAGTGCATAGATCGTTCTTTGATCCTCTGGATGCACCAAGTCTAAAATGCTGCCATTCTGAAGGGTTTTACAATCGTAACCAAGACAGGAGAACACGTTATTCGAAGCAAAACATATTTTGCTTGCATCGTCGATCGCTATTACAATACCATCTAGACCATCAAGCACAATTTGACGGAATTCTTCGCTCGTAATAAAATCCGGCTGCCATCTTCCACAAACCCTCTCAAGGGTGTTGTTGCTTGATGTCGAAGCGAGCTGCTGAGCGTGGCGGAAGTATTCGATGCAATATTTCAGAACGTTGTTTCTGCTTAATTTTTTCCCTCGCACAGGCAGAGAAGCAGATAATTCATTTACCAGGTTGTTGAACCGATCTCTCCGCTTTTTTTCATTTTGATTTCTAACTAAACAAGCTTTCTTAAAATCATCAAGGCTAGCGCCGGCCGCTTCGTCCTCTGCCATCTTGGTTCAGTTCAGCGTACTTGGCATTGGCCAGCCGCTTCGAACGACTTCATACGTTATGTAACTGAGACACGAGACATTTTTCGTGCGAAACGGTCGACAGTGAAATAAAAAATTGCTATCACCGCTTCCTTTAAGATATTTTGAGGCGCAGCTGTTCAAGTTCACAAATTTTAGAAAACAGAAAAACAGGAAAACAGGGGTTTGCGATGTAAATCTTTAAGTCACTGTTAAATTAAAGCGCCGTAGTACTTTAGTCGTAAGTCATGTGAAAGAAAAACACTTCATATGTCTATTAAGGCATGTATGAGTTTAATGTAACTTATAAGAAAAATCACGTTTCATGAAAAGAGCAATCACGTATCTGCGTGATACTTGTTTACATGTGATTAGTTGTTCTTCGCGTGTCCCATCTGTAGTAAGACAGACGTCTGTGACGGTCACGCGAATGTCTAAAGTACACGTGAAATCGTTGTCACGTGGAGGAACTTTCCTCGAAATTCCGTAGCATCAAATCTACAATATGTAAAACTTTCTTTCGAGGTTTTGTCGTGTGATAAAAAAAAAACGCGTCAGTTCAGTTTAAATAGATAGGATAATGGAAGAAGAAGACAAATTATATCTCAAAAAATGACCGATAACAATAGAGTCAATAAACAAAGCGGCTCTACGCGAACACGCAACACCCTTTAAGGTCGCCCACGCAAATTATCTGCGGGTTCTTTGTATTTCTCAGAACATTCCACTCGGAGATGATTACAAGTGAAGCAAACCGTGAAACCACACGGTACTCGCTTTGATAAACACAAATTTTCTTAGGCTCACAAGTAGAGGTGCCAAGTGAAGAAGAACCCTGAATCAATCATCAATCAATTTATTAGCGTCGCGAAGAAGGATCTTTGAGGTTGCCTTAACCGTCGAACCGAAGGCTCATGAACAAAAATAAGCATGACAGTTACTAGCAATGTGGAGACTTAAACAGTGAAGTTTAGGTCATTTACGAAAATGCTTTGCTACATACATGCGTTTTTGCCACGTGCACGTTTGCAGAAACCATAGTTAATGGCCTAATAATAAAGGGCTAGGCGTGAAAGTACTATAACCATTCATGTGATACAGCCTGGTGGCCCTTAATTTTTTTCAGGCGATGAGGTGACTGAAAACATTTCTTCATTTTTAAGAGAAAAATGTTAGTTAGGTCAGTTAGGGTACTATGCCAAGAGTTCTGAGCCCGCGAATCTATGTAAGTTTTAAGACCTACATTCTAATTATTACTGAGCGTAGGTGGAGTGCTTCCAAGAGACTCATTTGGAATGAGAGACCTGGGATGAAATAAACATGTTTGGGTATAGTAGCTAAAGGCGTGTGTAGTGAAAGCTTAGCTGTTTCGATTGTGATAATATTGATATGCTTCGCAGATTAGCTTTTTGTCAAGCTTGCTTGTGGGAGGCAACTGGAAACCTGATCCAGTCGGAAAGATTTATTGTTGCATAGAAAATACTGACAACAGTTACAACACTGATATGAACGCATGGTATATATGTCCTTATATTCTTATTCAGTAATTCTTGTTAGTATAATTACTCAAGTGATTATAGAAATTCTCGCGCTCTTATTGGCCGAGAATGGCGTCATATTCCGCTATAATCACCTCCAGCGAGGTCATTATAGTTTCAAAATGGCAGCCTCGCGCTTTGTCGACGTCTGAAGAGGAAATTAATTTAATGAAAGAAAATGCCATTCCGAGGAATACCAAACACGCCTTAAAGTTTGGAATGACACTCTTCAAAGGTAAGGTGTGAAAATTATGCTAAACGTAACAAAGAAACCATTCAAATTTCCCTGAAAATTTTGCTTATGTCGACATGCAGGAATAAATCAAAACAACTACATTAAGTTTTCGCAACACTTTGTTTACTGAACAGAATGGTTTCAACAACAAACCGAATTTACCACTGACTTTGAGGCAATGGAGGTCAACGAGATGAATAAATGTTTGTCAAAATTTTACGTCTCAGTCAGGGGAAAAACGGGACTTTTTACAAGAGAAATAGTCTGTTGTCTGTGCGAGCGGCTCACGCTCAGTTGTTCACTGACGCGTGACAATGATAAATAAAATTTAACACTTCTTTGCTCATTTCTATAATCACCTGAATAATTATACTAAAACAATTATTCGCCTCAGGCTCGTGAATATTGGTGAATATTTCCCTCGACTTCGTCTCGGGGAACATTCACCAATATTCACTTCGCCTTCGGCGAATAATTGTTAATTATTGTCCATTATAACCTACTATTAATTTTGGCGTGATTCTATTGGTTACTTTACGTGACAAAATCACAGGACAGTTATCACGCAATAATTCCCGTCTTCGTCGATATTTGTCCTCCGATTTTTTCCGTGAAAAAGAAACATGGTCAACACAAGAGTTTCAACTTTTCCGTTCTCCTATTCACATGGAAGGAAACCAAACTCGTTTGTTTTTTTTTTGCTTGCTTGCTTGCGTCAATCACGCACATTCGCCATCAGATCACCACTGGCTTTTTAACTGTGTTTACGCGCAGTTTAATTGCGATGTGAAGATTAATGCCGGGGAGGGTTATAAAAGAAATAAACCCCGTTCTGGCTTTCTGGTATGTCGGCTGATAATGTCGCGGCTGAGAAATTGTCCTCAAAATTTCATATTTATTTTTCGGACAATCTCTCAGCCGCGGACATTATCAGCCGACATACCAGCCGACCGAATGGGTTTATTTACTAAATATCCCACTGGAACAAATCTTGTCTGATGGTTTTATCTAATAATGGAAGGTGCAAATTATCACACATTTCACAGAAGAGGAAAATTAGTGTTGCTAGGTTTCTTTTAACATACCATACGGAGATCTCTTCTGTGACTATTTCTTCGTTATTGCCATTGGAATCAAGTGGGTAACTTAATAATAATAATCTTTAGACAGCCGGGTACGTTCTCACAAAAGTGGTTTTCAGAACGGCCCTGTAAAAAATAAGTTAAAAAGTACAGTTAAAGAGCAAAGATGAAAGGATGAGATTGCTACATTACAATGTAAGGATTTAATTTGATGGCCTGCTCCCAGTTGGCTTGTTAGCTCAATTGGTAGAGCGCTGCACTAGTATCGCAGAGGTCAGTGGTTCGAATCCCGTACAGGCCTGAAATTTTTTTCAGGTCTGATTTTCACTATTGCTCAAATAGTGCTTTACTGCGAAGAATCGTTCTCATATACGTCTCATAACCGCAGTTCACACATATGTTTCATATGTTTGTTGTTGTTTAATGTAAGGATTGTTATGAAAAAAGGTAAAAATTGAAAATTGACAAAATACAAAATACATTACAATGTAAGGATTAGATACAATGAATATATGAAGTTCATATACGGCCTGCTCCTAGTTGGCTTGTTAGCTCAATTGGTAGAGCGCTGCACTAGTATCGCAGAGGTCAGTGGTTCGAATCCCGTACAGGCCTGATTTTTTTTTTCAGGTCTGATTTTCGCTATTGCATAAATAGCGCTATCTACTGCGAGGGTCGTGCATCATACGAATGTAAGGATTATTATGAAAAAGGTAAAAATTGACAAAATACAAAATACATTACAATGTAAGGATTGTTATGAAAAAAGGTAAAAATTGACAAAATACAAAATACATTACAATGTAAGGATTATTATGAAAAAAGGTAAAAATTGAAAATTGACAAAATACAAAATACATTACAATGTAAGGATTATTATGAAAAAAGGTAAAAATTGACAAAATACAAAATACATTACAATGTAAGGATTATTATGAAAAAAGGTAAAAATTGAAAATTGACAAAATACTACGATAAAAACTGCACTTTCTTTTTAAACAATAGAATTGATTTAGTTCCCTGAATTTTTGGATTAAGATTATTGAAATCGTTTGAAGCCTGGTATGTAAGTTTTTGTTTTCCTCAGTTTTTTTTGGGAGCTGGAAGATGAAAGGCAGTTAAAATCAAAATCGATGATATTATTTAAGCATCTAAAAATAAAAACGCATCGGTGCATGTGTCGTCTTTAATCTAAACGCTTCCATTTTAAGATCTCAAGAGCAGCTGTTGCAGAAGAATATTTGGCCTTATCAAGAATGATTTTAGCTGCCTTGTTTTGTTGGATTTGAAGATCGTTCATTAACGTAGCATTGTTTTTTTCACCCCAAATGATGTCACCGTAGTCAAAAGTAGGAAGTATCAGAGAGTGATAAAGTGTCAACCGAGCGTGTAATGATAAAAGATGCTTGATTCTTCTGACAAGTCCAAGTTGCTGGTTTGTTTTGCACATGATATTTTTTACGTGATCACCCCAGGATAGATCTTCGCTCAGTGTTCCACCTAAGTATTTGAAGGAGCTAGCTTCTTCGAGCGGACTATCGTTGATACGGATAGCGACAGTATTTAACGACTTCAGACGGCGTTTACTCCCAAATAGAAGAAATCTCAGTTGACTTAGAACAGTTAAGGGTAAGGAGATTTGACTGAAGCCAAAGCGAAGCAGATTCGAGGTCCTCGTTTAAAGAGGTCTGCAAGTCCTGAGTTGATTTGGCAGAATAATAAATTCACGTATCATCAGCGTAAAGAATGATCTTACAATACTGGAGACACCGAGGTAGATCATTAACATATATAATGAACAGAAGTGGTCCAAGTATGCTTCCTTGAGGCACCCCGATTGTGACTGGTCTCGGAGACGAGAGACAGTTTCCGATTGAGGTGACTGGTTCACGCTCAGAGAGATAGGACTTAAACCAATCTGTTGAATTAGTATTAAGACCTAAGCAATGCAATTTCTTTAGTAAAATCTGATGGTCAATCGTATCAAATGCCTTGCTAAGTTCAAGGAACACAGCGTCCGTAATAAAGCCATTGTCCATCATGTTATCCAGGATGTTCTCAGTCAGATGAGCAAGGGCCACCTCAGTTGGGAGGTTTGGGCGAAACCCAAACTGTTCAGGGGCCAAAGGGTTGTTCTCCTTGAGGAAGGTATACAGCTGACAGTGAACAGCTTTCTCGAGAATCTTGCTTAGAACTGGTAGGATTGTAATTGGTCTGAAATTACTTGCGCTGGTTCGGTCACCAGATTTAAAAATTGGAACCACCTTTCCCTTTTTCCATATAGCTGGAAAAACAACAGAAGATAGCGATTTATTCAACAAAAAGGTAAGGCACGGTGTGATGACATCAGCAGAATCTTTGAGAAGGTGGGCGCTGATCTTGTCGAGGCCAAATACCTTTTTGGTTTTTAGGGAGCTTACGTATTTCCGCACGAAGCTTGGATTTACATCGGAGAAACTGAAGACTGATGATGATTGGGTAACCCGGGAAGGGGACTCACGGGTGGTGCATCGATCTCTTATTGCGTTAGCTAGGTGTGTCCCGATAGATGTAAAATAATCGTTAAGGACATTAGCAATTGAAATAGAATTGTTATGTAAAACTTCGCCAGATGAGATACACGTAGGACCACACCCAGATTTATTGTCACGGTTTGTGATTTCGTTTAGGGTTTTGCAGAGACCAGCACCATTGTCCTTTTTATTGTTGATACACTCTTGGAAATGGTTAGACTTGGCTTTTTAACTTCTTCGTTTGTTTGGTTCCTGAGTTTGCGATATGTGGACCACGCAGCAACAGAATTAGAATTCAGTGCTTTCTTAAGGAAACGATCTTGACCTTGCATTAATTTAGTAAGCTCAGGCGTCATCCGCGGGGTCTTTAGGCCTTTAACTCTTTAAATTTTAATGGAGCGTGTTGGTCAGCTATGCTGGAGCTATGCTTCATTTTCTGCCTTTAAAAGCACACACAACCCACAATTCCTCTATTCACTCCAATGAAGGGCTAACGCGCGAAACGTCAGCTTTTGTAATCGTTACGGTGGCCAATTTACCATGTCAACTTTTTTGATATATCCAAATTATGCTGGTGTAGATTGTACACCAGGTATTTACAGCATTATTGACATCATCTGCGTTGTAAACATGGGACCAGTCTGTTGTTCTAAGGTCCCAAAGGAAGCGTCCTTTATCATAATGTTTATATGAACGGTATTCAATAACACGCGGAGGAGCCTTGGGCACACCTGCTTTTAACGTGCAACACAAGGGAATGATCACTCAGAGCCAAATGACTCACGCCACTGTTACTGTTAACAATGCGATGACTGTTATTCACAAAGATGAGATCTATCAGTGATGAATTGTTGGCGGTTGCTCCCGTGGGAGATTGGATAAGTTGATCCAGGTTATGTAAATTTTCTAAGTTTTCCAACTTTGATTTTAAGCCAGAATTTGACTTCTGTCTGCAAGAGTAATCAACATTAAAATCCCCCAGAAAAACAAGTTCAATGTCACTGGAAAGCTTTTACAATGTAGCTTTCAAGACGTCAATAAAATTGGGCAGTGATGCGTTAGGGGCTCTATAAATAGAGCATACGAAAAGTTTCTGGTGTTTAGATGGGTAATTTCAATCCAGCAGTTTTCAAGCGGAGTTTCATTTAGATCAGGGCGAGGTTGAAAAGGAATACCATCCCGTACGTACACAGCCGTGCCACCGCCTTGCTTATCTGTGCGATCTTGTCTAATAACAGCATACCCAGGAATATGTAGCTCTTGATCCAATAACATAATCATGATACGAGGTTCTCTTCTTCCGGCAATTTTCATTTTAATTCATCGAAATTGAATCAAAGCCAGGGCTCTTTTGCTAGCTTCGGAGCTAAACTTTGGAACTCCATTTGCGATGCTCTTCTTCTCAAACCCGTTACTAATTCATCAAGTTACAAACCAGTCACGATACGCCAATTTGGCCACATGTGTGCGTTTAGAAATCCCGACGAAACACTGGACAGAAGCTTTTCCACTATACTTTGATGAAATATCAAACCCTAGAACTTGAGAAAATGTCAAACCCCACTGATTCCAAAATCAGTAAGAATTTTTTTGTTGTTCTTGGCTAAGGATGCACGATTGAGAAGCAATTTCAAAAATTCGTACTTCGTGTTTCATCGGGGTTTTCAAACACTCGAAAACAATTAAAAGCACTCGGCCTTCGGCCTCCACAGGGAGCCCAGACAAGCGACGAGTCTGGTTGTTTATTCGAAATATGAAGGAATGTATGGGAGAATATTGAAGAGTCTTATTATCGTAAACTTATACCATGAAATGTCTGAGTTAAAGCTCAAAATAAGTGTAAACCTACCTCGCTTGCTGTGTATTGTCGTTTCTATTTAGAGCCACAGAAACGACAATACACAGCAAGTGAGGTAGGTTTAAATTTATTTTGAGCTTTAACTCAAACATTTCATGATATAAGTTTACGATAAGAAGACTCTTCAATATTCTCCCATACATTCCTTTATATTTCGAATAAACAACCAGACTCGTCGCTTGTCAGGGCTCCCTGTGCGGCCTCGTGCTTTCATCAGTTTTCTCGAGCTCGTATTTGGAAACCCTGATGAAACACTCGCACTGGTTTTTTAAATATTACGTTAACTCCCGAAGAGAGCTTTCAAAAAACTCTTTGAGGACATGTTATTTTCGTTCTTAGAGGCTGAGGATTACTATGTTGAATCGCTCCTTCTACTTCAAAACATTACTAATTATAAACCGGCTTTATAATTTTATTCTACATTCTATAGTGTTTCTGTTTTCTTTTGTTTAGTGATGCAGTTATATATACGAGTTTCAAGTGGCTGTCTTTTTCTGGAAATGTTAATAATTTATGTTTAAGCTTTATTTGTAATCTATCACCACTGCTGTACCTCTAATTCTCGCCCGCCTGGACTAGCTCCTGCTATTTGCGGGCGTGAACGGTCTTTATGAACATGAAAGTTTGCTTGACAACGAGTTGATGTTGATATCTTGTAAAACGTGTAGATTAGATTAATAATGATTAGATTAATAATAGTATTTACGTAGATGTCAATACAATTTATGAAGTTTAAAGTTTAAAGTTCTAATAAAGGTATCGAGGCATTAGGCCATGTTTCTGAAATCGTAAATATGTCAAGTGGTCGATTCTTTAACAAGATACGGATATCATCCAACTTTGGAAGCAGTCTTCTGACATTTAGGACTAATTTCCAGGCCGTGAGCTTTGGTTAGTTCTTGAGTAGTGTCGAATGGACCAGGGTTGGTGGACATATCATTTGATAACATGATAAGAAGCACGGAGACTGAAGCATTGGAGAATAGTCGCAATCCAGCACAGAGTTGTGATGAAGAGGAGTTGGGAACCGAAGAAACGTCAGGTTTAATAATAATAAATAATAATAAAATCTTTATTACCGTGTCAATATATTTAGCTCATAGAGCTAATCGGGGACACCTACTTTTACTAAATTAATAAAAAAAACTATGTACAGTATCATAATAAGTAACAATACAGCCGATAAACTATGCATTAAAATTTTAAAATATTTAGAAATATCAACAGTGTTCAGATAACATAAAAATACTTGTACCATGCAGATAATTAAAAAAAAAAAAAAAAAAAAAAAATCACGTGCTGCAAAGATTGCAGCAGTTGCCACTGTCTTCCACTAGGCTTACCAGGTCAACTCTACGGATTCTAGTTTTAAAGATACTAAGGCTTGGTAGTTCACGCATACCATTTTCTAATTTGGACCAAATATATGGTCCTTGATACCTTAGTGTGTGTTTACCATAGCGTATAGTGTTAAATCGTGGTATTTCAAAGTCACTATTCCTAAGGTTATAACGAGTACCCTTTCGAGTAAATATCTCAGATATGTAGCTGGGTACTAGATCGTTCTTTACTTTATACATTAGTGTTGCTATGTCCTGTAAGCGTCTATTATGAAGCGTAGGTAACTTAGCACGCTTAAGAAGTTCCTCATATGTCTCTGTTGTTGTTTTGAAGACCGCACGCAGGGCTCGCTCTTGGATGCGTTCGATTTTGCGCCCATCTGAAGATTTACAAAAGTTCCAGACTAAATGACAGTATGTTAAATGTGGCATTATAGCTGTTTTATACAGTATGAGCTTAGCTTGGCATGGTATTAGGTTACGCAAGCGCATGAGGACTCCTACTTTCTGGCTGGCTTTAGTGCATATTTCGCTAATAGAAAAAACGAGAAACCATTTTAGACGCCATAATATCCGTTGAAACAAGCAGTAGCGGTGGAGATGCCGTTAAATAGTCGTTTTTTACAACGAAACTGAAAATTGAATGAAGAGAAAAAGGCAAAGGTTGTTGGACGACAGAAAGCCACCTCCGACCGCCATGATGACTCGAAATTGGGTTTGAGTTTCAGCATAGACAGTTGGGTTTCAGCATAGAGAAGAAATGAAATGCTGCTTATCTTGAGTTAATTGAAAATTCACAAGTTAATATCAATAATTGAAGGTGATGTTTTGAAATGGAAACATTGAATTGCGCGATATTTTAAAAATTTCTCGGCAGTATAAATCCGCCTAAATATTACAAGGTTTCAACACCGTATTTCCTCGAATAAGCTCCCGGGCGCTTGTATAAAATTTCGGCTGAAAGGGAGTGGGGGAGGAAGGGGGAGAGGCGGCCTCAAGTTATTGGTAGGAAGGTACTTGATCAAGGGGGGCGCTTATTTAGTAAGCGCAGCATTAGGACAAAAATCAAAAGAACAGATAACTCACATCAGGAACCCTGTAAGCACATTGAGATAGAAACAACTGTAACGGAAAAGAAACTACAATACGACAATCTCTCAAACCATGCCCCGCGGCTCCCTGGGTGACGTGCAACACACTGTTACTGCCGTGGAGGAATGGTCTTGGTCTCAGCGGATGCAACTCAATGCCGACAAGTGCAAGGAGAAGATTATCGACTTCAAGAAGAACCCTCATAATTTCTCTCCTCTCGAGGCAGATGGTCACAAGCTTCCTGTCACCGACCGCGCGAGGATATTAGGTGTTACGATATCCAGTGACTTGAAATGGAACAATCATATTGTAGATTGCATTAAGAAAGCAAATAAGCGCCTGCATTGTATTGTTCTCTTGAAAAGGGCCCGTGTTCCCCTTAAGGACATTGTAAACTTCTTTTGCACAACAATTAGACCTATACCAGAATACTGCGCTCCAGTGTTCCATCATGCACTCCCGGCCTATCTTAATGAGGATATAGAAAGAATTCAGAAATACATAAATATCTGCGTTTCGAAGTTTAGCAGTTATTTGTTTTCTGCGCGTTCTGTATGGAATGTGGTCCTCGCTAAGTACGCATTCCGGTATGTCTCTTGTGTGTAGTTATTTGCATAGTGGTATATAAGTCTGAGGTTAACTGGTATTCATCCTTCGGCTTGTGAACGCCATCGCATACAAAACTTTTTTCAGTTCATCGACCAGCGTAGCGGAGCTTCTCTTTCCTTGGACGCGGCAGACGTCGGTGTGGCCGTAATGGATGCAGCGATCAGCGAAGCGATTCAATCTAATGTTAACGCGTCGGTCGGTCGTCTAACAGATAGCCTTACTGAAGTGATTGAGGCAAGGCTCGGTAGTTTTGCTCAACGTTTTTCCGAAGAAAATGGCGCCACCGTCGAGCAAGCCGTCAAAAAGGCCCGCCGTGAAAACCATACATGTAAAAGAAGGGGAAATCAACAGCAGCTTGATCACGAGCTCGAGGTGCTGGATAAATTTGATGAGGCAACGAGTGCTCTAAAGAACAAGTCGTACGACAAAGTGAAAGCAGCCTTGGAGGAAGGTACGGGTATCGTATCCAAGCGCATAAAAGCCATTAATTTAGCTGATAAAAGCGGTTTTGGTTGGCAAACCGTGGACGAGTACCTGTCAAACGAGTTGGCGTCAGACTCAGACGATGAGAAAAGGATGTATCGCGCGGAGAGGAGAGCGGAGAGGAAAATCAAAGATAAGCGTCGTCGCCAGCCTCGCCCTTTCACTCGTGGAAGTTCCCAGCCTACCGCTTCGAATGTTTCTTCAAATTCACAAAGGCCTTTTGCAGGCGATCATGCAGTCCGTAAGGATTCAAACCCTCCCCGACGCTTGGGTCCCTGTTTCAAGATAAGTATTTAAATCTTTTTTGCTTGGTTCAGTTCACTCGCGCGTCTTACTTCTTTGTTTTTTACTACGGATTGATGGCGTTGCTCGCAGCCCACAATCCGATGTTCTCCATGATTTGTTGTGTCTTGTTTTCATTTGGTTTTATTCGCTTAAGTTAGTGCAGAATATAAAAATATCTGCGTTACGAAGTTTAGCAGATATTTGTTTTCTGCACGTTCTGTATGGAATGTGGTCCTCGCTAAGTACGCATTCCGGTATGTCTCTTGTGTGTAGTTATTTGCATAGTGGTATATAAGTCTGAGGTTAACTGGTATTCATCCTTCGGGTTGTGAACGCCATCGCATACAGAACTTTCATTTGCGTTGTCTATCTTATAGTACGGGGAGTTTGGCCATTTGAGCGCCTTCTGTTCTAAGCCGTCTGTTGCGCCAAAGAGTGACTCGCGCCATTCTTGACTAGACGTGGATTCAAGCTCGGAGAACGTTCTTCAGCATTCAGTTGAGTTCGATTTTTCTTCCTTTTTTTGGGTAGTTACGACGATTTCAATGTTAAAATCACTAGGAGCGGTGTCAAGGGTCGTTTGAGCGCCTCCATTGAATTTTGGAAGAGTACCTTGAATGCTCCTGAATTTGTGCTCGACACTATCAGGCGTGGGTACAGGCTTCCTTTCGCGGAATATACGCCCTCGTGTTTTTTGGCTAATAATAGATCGGCCTTTTAGCATTCTGGATTTGTGACACAAGCCATCTCGGAGCTTTTAGCCTACGGTTGCATTATTTAGCACAGTGTTCCGCCATTTTGCGTCAACCCCTTGTCAGTTGCTAAAGGGAAGAAGCTGCGCTTAGTCATCGATCTCAGGCGCGTTAACAGCTTCCTTGTGAGGTTTGAATTTCAGTACGAGGATCTTCGCTCCCTATCTCAAGTCCTCGAGGAGGGGCACTGGTTCTTTACATGGGACCTTAAGTCCGGATATAATCATGTTGATATCTGCTTGGAGCATCAGCGGTATCTCGGTTTTTCTTGGCAGTTCAACAGCGTGCCAAGATATTTTACCTTCGTAGTTTTGCCCTTCGGCCTTAGCAGCGCCTGTTTTTGCTTCACCAAATTATTGCGTCCGTTAGTCTGTCGCTGGCGCTATATGGGTCACAATAGCTTTATTTATCTCGACGATGGGCTCGGAAGTCTACCGGATAAGTGTTCCGCCGCAGCAGCTGCCATTATCCAAAAGAAAGAGCTCGACTCCTCAGGTCTCCTTGTGAATGAAGACAAATCTCATTGGCATCCCATGCAAGTAGGCGAATGGCTGGGTTTCGTGATTAACACTATTACTATGTCTTTTCATATTCCTGAAAGGAAGGTGGAAAAGCTTAAGAGTCTTTTAGGCTCTGTAATTGGAGATACGTCGTCCTCGTATCGAGAATTGGCCAGAATCGCCGGTTCTATAATTTCTGTAGCCTTGTCAGTGGGGCCCGTTTCACGTCTTCTAACCAGGCAAATGTACCTGGCAATTGAATCACGATCAGCGTGGGACCACACCCTTCGTTTTTTTCCGGCTCTTTTGGAGGAGTTGAGATTTTGGTACAGCAATATCGACTCGTTTAACGGCTATTCTCTTCGTCTACCCCCTGATTCGTCGACGGTTATTTTCTCTGATGCTAGTTATGTCGCCTTCGGCGGGTTTTCGGCCTCCTTGGACGGCGTAATGGCTAGCGGCATGTTCACGTCTGAAGATCTTGGTCAGAGCTCCACGTACCGCGAGTTGAAAGCTATTTATTATGTTCTATTATCCTATGCGGAGAAGCTGCAGCAGAAGAGAGTAAAGGTTTTCACCGACAATCAAGGCGCTGCGAGAATAGTTTCTGTTGGCAGTTCCAAAGCTCACCTCCAGTCCGTTGTTATGAGCATTTTTGATTTTTGTTTTTCAAACGGGATCACCCTTGAAGCACAGTGGATTCCCAGGTCGCAGAATGAGAGGGCTGATCTCCTTAGCCGATTCGTTGACAAGGACGATTGGCGCGTCAATCCTTCAGTTTTTCGCCTCCTTGATGCTAAATGGGGTCCTCGTACATTCGACCGCTTCGCGACCTATTACAATGCTCAGCTCCCTCGGTTTAACTCGAAGTTTGCCTCTCCCGGATGCAGTGGGGTCGACGCATTGGCACAAGACTGGAGCGCCGAAAACAACTGGATATGTCCCCCAGTTAGTCTGATCGTCGATTCTGTTCGTCATCTCATGTCTTGCTTTGGCCGCGGGACATTGATCATCCCCGAATGGCCCTCCGCTCATTTTTGGCCTTTCTTGCGTGAAGGGTCTTCTCGGTTTAGCTCGTATGTCGCGGAAGTGTTTGTTCTGCCTGCAGTCGAGGATCTACTATTGGAGGGTCCTGGTCAGAAGCAGATCTATAAGTCTCGACCTTCTATTTTTCGTCGTTGTTCGAAGTTCAGAATGTTGGCTTTGCGTTTAGATTTTAGGAGAGTTGTCTAGCCTTCGTGGCATACTTTTTGAGCCCGGCGGTGCACTTTTTCCGGTATCTGTTTTGGTTACGCATATTTGGATTTTTTGGCGCATTTTAGAGCCTGATTTGGCGTATGTTTTTAGCCTTATGTGGCGTGTCTTGAGGCCTAAGTTGGGTAATGTTCGGTCCGATGGGGCGTTTGTTTGGCCTGTAATGGCACCTGGCCTGTAATGGCACCTGGATTCACTTTGCAATTTAGTAGGTATGGGTAAGTTTATGCCGCGCAGCCGACCATCGCGTTTGGAATATCCTCTTATACCGATATTGCCATTCTGTATGAGCTTGCTTTTTTCAGTTTTCTGTTGTCGTTTCGTTCACTTTGTGTTTTTGTGTTTCAGATGTTCTAATTTCCGGGATTTGGAGCGACGCGGCAGCCTTGGAAAACCCATTACTACGCAGCTTGGTTCCAGATCTTCTTGATTTGCACTTGGGATCCAGGGCCCCGTCTTCCTTAACCAAGTACAAGTCAGGCTGGTTGAGATGGCGCGGATGGGCGTCCTCGAAGATTGGTGTCCCTGTCATTTCGGCGAAGCCCTTGCACATTGCACTTTTTATTACAGAACTTACGAACGTTTGCCTTGCGAACAATACGGGTGTCTCCCCCATAGAAGCTGTTGTTTATGGTATTAAGTGGGCCCACTCTATGGCTGGGCTAGAAATATGTCCTGCCAACCATCCCCTTGTGAAATCTTCTCTTGAGGGCGCGAAAAAAAAATTGGCTCGTCCAGTTAACCCAAAGGAGCTTTTATCCGTAGACACGCTGCAGGCAATTGCCGAATGTTATATTGCGAGTAATTCTCTTGCCACTCTTCGTTTTTTTGTTGATAATGTTAGTTGGTTTCTATGGGTTTTTTCGTATTGATGAAATTAACAGTTTTTGCCTTAAGGATGTGACCATTAATGCTGACCATATGTCTATTTATGTCTCCAAGCGAAAAATTGACCAGTATCGGGAGGGTCACACCTCTTATCTTGCCAGGTCTGGGAAATCTACGTGCCCAGTTTCCATTACTGAACGAATTATTCAGGTTTTGTCGCAGTCTAATTCATCGCTTCCGCTTGTTCGTCGTACAATGTAAAGTCCAAATCTGGCGAGTATTTCCACGCTAGCAAAGGCGTGTCTAATTCTACTCTTAGAGAGGAATTCGAGAAGTACATCCGGCCCTTTGTTGACGACGTTTCAAAGTACGGCACGCATAGTATGAGGTCTGGTGCAGCGTCGAACGCCGCTTGTAGGCGCATACCGGCGATTTATTGGATATGCATGCTGGGTGGAGGTGTCCTCCCTCGAAGAACAGATACATTAAACATACAATGAAAGATCGTTTAAGCGTTTCAAAATCGCTTTTGCTCTGAGGGTATACTTTACGCTAGTTTACAGTTTATTCTTGTCATTAGTTTGCGATTATTTTGTGCTTTTTTGCTAGTTTATAACTATTGTAGTTCTAGTTTACTATTTACTGCAATCAATTTATTTATCGTATTTATTATGTCCATCTATTTGCTGTTGCCTAGAAGTCCTGGCGGGGGACGTAAGTGGTGCCTGGCCCGTCCCAGATTTCCTGTCCTGTATTTTCCCTACAGGGTTTTTTGAGGTAGGTTTTTTCTGGCCCCCCTGGCTCGCTTACTCGCAGTTGACAGATCCGGTTACGATTATAATCATATATCTCAATTGTAGTTCAATAAACTGATTGATGGCGTTTCTCGCAGCCCACAATCCAATGTTCTCCATGATTTGTTGTGTCTTGTTTTCATTTGGTTTTATTCGCTTAAGTTAGTGCAGAACGTGTGCTTTCCATAATTTCACCTGAAATGTCATATCGAGAATGCCTTGACAGTCTAGGCCTGCTAACTCTGTATGATAGACGCATCGAACTCTGTTGTCATTTGTTCGATTCCATAGCTAACACTTCCGAACATAAGTTGTACCATCTTCTGCCATCATGGAAAAAATCTAGTTATAGTTTAAGGTGTCAAGAGATATATAATTTGCCACGTTCTCACACGGAACGTTTTCGAGGCTCTTTCTTTTATGCTATGTCCCAGGGTGCGCACAATAGCTGCTAAAGTTTCAAAGAAAGTCGACTTTAATTTTAGATATTCATACATATTCTAGATTTATTATATTAGGCATTTACATTTATGATTGTATTTAGCTCTATATTTTAACCAATTAATGTTATCTGTAAAATACGGAATTCAGTTTTACGAGTGCAAAGTATTATTCAATAAACGATCTATCTTCTATCTATCTATCTACTTTATTATTAATTCTCCCTAGGGGGCTTTTCAGAATTAATTTACAACACTTTCGGGGGACTTTAGCAGGACTGCACCAAGCAGTTTACAATATTATCAATCAAAGGAAGTTGAAGATGCCCCCTCCCCCAAAATTCCCAGTAAACAGGCCAGACGGTATCACAGTAATCTCGTGAGTGGGTTCTTTAACGTCCCCTGCCCAACCAAATCAATTAATTGATAGATGCAGGAGACGGGACCTACGGTTTATTCGTCCTTATCCGAGAAGACTAGAATGTCTATCCATTTCTTGATATTATAGAAAGGTAGCACATTCTCCTCAGTTTTTTAAGACCTTGAGTGTTGGTCCGGCCGGGGCTCGAACCTTCGACCTCCCGCACAACAGTCCTGCGCTCTAACCATTTGAGCTAACCGGGGACTATTCTCCTCTGTTCTGACGTCGCTGCAGTTGAAGTATGAAAAGTTAAAAATGAAGTGGCAATAGAAACAAGTTTTCATTGTATCCCTACTTTTTACGAAAGTAAAGGAGGAAGGGGGCGGTTGTTCGAGGGGGCGCTTGTTTGAAATTATGGTCGAGGCGGTAGGTACTCATACGGGGGAGAGTGCCTATTAGAGTGTGGGTGCTTATTCGACTCTGCATCAGAAGTATCAACATTTGCAAGTGCACTTCGGTACATTGTCCCTTTAAATATAATTAAATAAAATATTTTGAACTGGACACTGAACTTGAAACAGTACTTAAGGTTTGCGGTCAAGTCGCCCAGAAGTCATCTCATTCAAGGTATGTCGCCCGGAAGGTGAGTCTTTTCGCCCAAAGCTTTAGTCATGTCGCTCGAAGTTTTAGTCATGTCGCCCGAAGAAAAATGTCAAGTCGCCCGAATTTTTATCCCTTATAAACACACCAAAATGGCATATTTTAAGAGAGTGCAAAAGGTACCGATCGATCAAAACACCCTTTTGATGTATTTACTTACGTTACCAATCCTTCAATAATATCACCGAACTTCAATTTCAAACCATTAAATTTCTCTCTGAATACGATACCCAAACGTTATAGGTCCCCGAGAACTATTATTAAAAAAAAAAAAAAAAAATCCGTGTAAGACAGATAAAACCAATATTAAACGGTATGATAGCGTATTACACAAGCGTTAAACTAGCGACTTCAAGCGTTTAACTCAGTGCAGTCTTAAGCTAGCGAGAAAAATCTTAACGTGATCCTAAAGTGAAGTAAGTCCTAACTAAACATCATAAAGTAAACACATCCAACATTTCGGTATGGATTGGTCCATGTGCCAAGTGGGAGCGAGCTTTTAGTCCTTGTCCTGTTGAAATTTTGTTTGACGCGTAATCTTCCCAATAGCCGAACATTTTTGCTTGAAGTTTCCGGTGAGTGCGTCGTTGGATTATTTACATTTACATTTACATGTTATTAGGTCGGTAAAATCATCAAGATATCACACCAACCGTAAAAATAAAGCAAAAAAATAAAAAAAAAATGAGTAAATGAATAAAATACAACTATGTTGATGTTGAAAATAAAAGTTAAATTACGAAAACTATATAAGCTATGTACAACTACCATTTAAGAAGGCTGATAATCTATGTTTAAAAATTTCTAAGAAAGTTGACGAAACAGTGGTCTCAGGGAAGCAGTTCCAGTCTGTTATAGTTCTTGGAAAGAAGGAAAATTTAAAAACGTCTTTACTTGCATATGGAACGCGAAATTGAAATTGATGGCTTCCCCTCGCGCGATACTCGGAGTGCGGTACTAAATATCCTCCATTATCTATATCAATAAGACCGCGAGTTAGCTTATACAAAAGTATTAACCGAGACTGCCTTCTTCTCGTTTCCAACGTGGTCCATCCTAAATCTTCGATCATTTCAGTAACACTAGCATATCTATGATAATTCTGCGAGCAAAACCGTGCTGCTTTACGTTGTACCCTTTCCAGGGCACTGACATCTTTCTTTAAAAACGGATCCCAAGCCGCACTCGCGTATTCCAGCTTCGGCCGTACTAGGGCTGTATATGCAATTTCTTTTACATTATTCATGTTGGGCAATTCCAAAGGTTGCGTTGGATTGAACCCTGCGACTTGTTTGCTTTATTTGAAGTTTAAAAGCGTTGACGAGGCGCACTTGAGTGTAAGCCGTTGCATGCAGCCGATTCTCTACCGAGTGTCGACCGGGTGTCGACCGGGTGTCACCAACATATCAGTCGAGTCAACCGACTCTTAACCGATATATCGATGAAGTAGCAGGCAGAATGGTGGGTGAACTCGACTACCAGCGGGTTTGTTCAATTCGTTGTGCCAGCCCTCAGTGTCTTTGTTACTAGGTACAGGCTGTTCGTAAACACTCCAAGAACATGGGGGTAAATGATGTACTGCCGTGTTTATTCACTTAATGGTCTTATAATTTACGGGGTTTTTTCGTTTTTTATTGTTAAGAAGGTCACAAATAGACAAAACAGAACTTATTTGCATGTTACTCGCTTGAATGTAACTTGTCATTCGCGACAATCGACATCTGTTTACCAAGGTTTTGATCAACTCTGAGTGTTTGAACGGGTGCTAATCTACCAACGGTTTGGGAACGAACCGATCCCACTGGGTACGAATCGACAGAGAATGAAACTTCCGTGGGTACGAAACGAGTAGATACTAGACAGAGTGCAGTGGTGCATTTTTTGTTGTTATAGGAGCGAACAACGCTTTCCTTTGTTGTTCAAAAGAAATAACAAATTTTAAAGAGTCGTTACTCATACATCAATTCTGACCATATGATCGATTTCTGTGTAGTCAGTCTTCAAGCATAATATAGGCTCGATTACCAGCCGCTTTTCGGGAACCGGAGCCCGCGCTCCTCCCCGAACTCCCTCTTCTCGGGGAGGAACGAAAAAGACCGGACTCGAGAGAGCGGTAGAAATCGACCCTAAGCATAATATGGACACTTTTAATTTTTTTACGAAGGACTTCCTCATCGCAGACAAATTAAAAGATTTATAAATACTATAAGGAGACAACCAAAACCCAAAAGCTACGGCAACGAAGACGTGGCAAAATAATAATAATAATAGTAATAATAATAATAATGGTATCGTTTATCTGGCACTTTAAATACAAATGTCCTAAAGCGCTCCACATAAGAAATAGACAATACAATAATAAAACCTAGGAGATAAAATAACATTCAAAGAGATCAGTTTTCAGAGATGACTTAAAAGTAGCGACAGTGGGACTATGCCTAAGATATAGATCTGGGCCCCAGTTGTTCAAAGGCCGATTAGCTCTAACCCAGGGTTCAATTTTAATCCAGGTTTCTAAATTTCTCTAATCAAAAGCCATTTTGAGATAATTTTTCCTAGTTCTTTTTAGGACATTCAATCATCAAATTGTAGACAAATGGAATTAAGCTGAATTTTCTTTCGGAGCTTTCAGATCTGAAATCAAATTTCACACTAACCCTGGGTTATCTTAACACAGCTTTGAACAACCCGGCCCTGATGAGCAGAAAATATAGTAAGAATCAGATCTGATGAGCAGAAAAAGTAGCTCATCGCGATCAATAGCCCTTTAACACTTTGTACACTTCTTGGCAGCACTCGGCAGGCATCAACGTGAAACTCTACCAGAATTTGCGTGGTCTGAGAAGAGAAACCCCGACGACAAATTAGTTGAGTTTCCATTTGGAACTCAACGCTGCTCACTTACATTATGCTGAAGTTAAGTTGTGGCTCCGTAAGAGATGGTAAACGGATCCAGCTATTCGCGAAATTTTCTTGTCAAATTGACATTCATTTCTAAATCGACGTCATTCTTGGCTTTGCCGTTCGGACTGCTTAATTCTAAAACAGGTTGCTGAGATAGTCATCTCAGTCATTTTTTTTTTTACATGGTTACTTGAGAGTAAATAGAATAAGAAAGATGGTTAAATTATTAGCTCGGTATTAGTATAAAGGAGGACGTTCTTTTCCGTGCTACGAGCGTGAGAGAAAGAGAAAATCTGAGTCACCATGAACGGGAATCGAATCCCGACCCATCGATCCAGCTCTTCAATTCACTGCCACTGAGCCGCAGAAGTATAAATAGTGGTGTTCGGAAGCCAAACGAGAAATCCAAACAAACACTTTAATTCCAACACGGTAGACTGTAGACTCACGGTAAACGACAACGACCATTAAACAAAACTGCTACTCGATAAACTAAAAACTTTTCAACTATGGGGTGCCATTACCGCCAAAATTATATTTTTAAAATTATTCAGCCTCTTTTTCATTAACCACTTACTTTTATGAATTAACCATACTTGTCACAATATTATTTAGCCCATTTCAAAAATTATTCAGCCTTTTTTTCATTAACCACCTTTTTTTACAAATTAACCATGCTTGACACAATATTATTCAGCCCATTTTGAAAATTATTCAGCCTTTTTTTCATGGGGCATGTTTTTAATTATATCCCAACATAACTTGCGGGATTATAAATATATCCCAGAGTTCTTTTCATGTCCTTTTCCTTGCAATATGGCCGACAGGAGAGGGATCGCGGATGTTGCACGTTTGCTCTCCCAAGCTGCTACCAATTTGATAAGTCTAGCACCACAATCATCACAAGAGCTTCGAGAAACTAATACTACTTCTGATCGAGCTCAAGCTGAGTTGAAACGAGCGTTTTCTCCGTACCAAAAAGTTCACAACGCTCCATCACCAGTTGTAAGCAACACAACTGCACGTGGAACATCAAGTCAAGCAAAACATTTCACCGTCACAAGGGCCGCAAAAGGGAGGAAGAAAAAAACCAAAGAACTAACAGCAAAATTATTTTGTTTGGCATACACTGCACAAGATGAAGTGCCGAGTACTGAAGAGAAGAGGGAATTGCTAACAGCAGGCCTTGGAGAAAAAAAAGGTTTTCTTCCAGAAAACTCTAGTGCAGGAGAACTCCACGAGATGGTTCAGGCAACGTTTCCAGATCAGAAGTAGTGTTAGTTGCTCGAAGCTCTTGTGATACTAGACTTATCAAATTGGTAGCAGCTTGGGAGAGCAAACGTGTAACATCCGCGATCCCTCTCCTGTCGGCCATATTGCAAGGAAAAGGACGTGAAAAGAACTCTGGGATATATTTATAATCCCGCAAGTTATGTTGGGATATAATTAAAAACATGCCCCATAAAAAAAAGGCTGAATAATTTTCAAAATGGGCTGAATAATATTGTGTCAAGCATGGTTAATTTGTAAAAGTAGGTGGTTAATGAAAAAAAGGCTGAATAATTTTTGAAATGGGCTAAATAATATTGTGACAAGTATGGTTAATTCATAAAAGTAAGTGGTTAATGAAAAAGAGGCTGAATAATTTTAAAAATATAATTTTGGCGGTAATGGCACCCCATATTCAACTCCCTCTAAAAAATCGCACACGTCAAAATTTAAAGGTCCGCGTGATTTGCTTACGACATTAGTAGCCTACGTAGTCCCAATGCACGCGCACAAGTTCATTAACGTCTTCCTAACAAGTGGGTTAGGCTATTACAAGGTTCATAAGCGAAACGCACCCTGTATACAGTTAGGATAAGCGGTATTGAAAGTTTCGTGTGAGTAAATAAAATGGAAGGTCAAGGAATTACCTTCTACGATACCAAGAAAATGGGCGAGTGATTGGTAACGGAACAAAAAACTGAAGTGTTTTTTTAAAAGACGTGGAAAAGGTGTCGTCACATGAAAGTTAAACAATAACTTAACCTTACAAACATACTTCGTCCCTATAATGAAAGGAAGACAACCCTTAAACTCCCAGTAATGATCAGAATGCAACTTTTTTCACACTTTTAATACAGTCAATTACACTGGCGATTAAAGAATTTTAAAGTGACACGTCAACTACAGGATTGTTAAACGCCAAATTCTGACAGTAAGCCAACTAATAAAATCTAAGGCTGTCGGTTGGGAGAAATAAGGTTTACCACCTTGGACATGAACGAGTCAAAACTTTACTGCCAATTCTTCTGTATCTAGAAACGGCATAGGATGGCAGTATCTACTGAATCCTACACCAAGCATAGCAAAGTGTCACCTCAACAAGCTACCCTGACTAAACTAGTTAACACTTAGACTAGTAAGGGGCCGTTAGTGTTGTTTTAATTCTCATAAAAAAGTTAACAAGACAGGACGTTGTTTGATTGAGAAGTTGTGTGTTGATTGCTAAAATGTACGATGGGAATATAATTACCTCTTACTGAACAAGTTCGAGGTCCATATTAGGGATCGAGTTTTTTCTGCTCGGCATGAATCCGAACAGAAAAAAACCAGGTTCCATAACATTCAGTACGAATCGTGAAAAACCAGGAGTACAGTGAAATACGGTGCACTAAACTCACCAATAATAGCGCACATACCAACTGAGAGATAAAATAAGCATCAATAAACAAGATGAGTGCTGATACAAATCAGCACATTTGTTTTAACAGTGTTTACCGCAGGCTCGATTTCCGCCGCTCTCTCAAGTCCGGTTCTCCTTCGTTCCTCCCCGCGCGGGCTCCAGTTCTCTAACAGCGACTGGTAATCGAGCCTATGTTCACCGATGCATTGTGACAAATTAAAAACTTAAATTTTTTAAGATCTTATAGTTGAGGTGTAAGCTATGAAACTACACAATCGTACATTTACGAGCACAGGCAGCCAAAGCTCACTACCAGAAAAGCGGACGTGACTACTTACAGTGTTGCGCAACGTTTTGTATTTATAAAGGTTTGTTTGGGATGTTATCAGTTTGCCTTAAAAGCGAGAAAAAATATCTTGTTTTGAAATAATATGGACTTACCTTATTGCCTTGTTGTATTCTTTGTTGATTACCAGCGTCTCAGGCCATTTTGAAGCGTGTTCGGCGAGTTAGCTCTATTTAGGTGATTTAACTGCTAAAAAAAGTCTTTTTTTAGCAGTTGAACACCAAAATAGCGCTAACTCGCCGAACACACTTCAAAATGGCCTGAGACGCTGGTAACCAAAAAAAAAATACAAGGCAATAAGGTGGGTCCATTTTATTTCAAAACAAGATATTTTTTCTCTCTTTTAAGGTGGCTGAACACAGTTTTCGCGCGCGCTTTTGCTGATGCAATTCAGCGCGCGCACAAGGATTGCAAAAAAACATGTCAATAGAGCAGTCATTTTATTTACTCAACACTATCTGTGCTATTTTTCTCTATAATTGGCGCAGTGTATTGAGGGCTTTAACCTTTTAATACAAAGACATGTTAGAAAAGTTAAATGTGCAAAGAACTCAGCAAATTCTCAGCTTTTTCGCCATTACCGAAAGAACCCAGTTAAATACAGCGCATGCGTGGCAAGTAAATAAATTGTGATTGAATGGAAAATTGCTTTCTCGGAAATATGCCATTTCTTGAGAACCACTCATTAGAAGTTCACGAAATTTGGCACGAAAATACTTCACGAAATAAGTAACTGGAGTATTGAAAAAAAAAGATTTTTAACAAAGGAAATTCTAGATAATAGAGTGAACCTTCAACAAGGAATAATTAAAGATCTCTCTGTTAAATTGCTAGCAAAATGGTGTTAACTTGTGGGTATCGTTACAAGCTCGTTGCATGCAAATTATAAAGAAAATCTCATGACTAGATTTTCCACAAATAAACACAACCGATTTTAAAGGCCTGTTTATATTTATTTGTCACCATGGCAACGGCAGCTGCGTCAGCTTAACTATGGAAAAAGCAAAGTTTGTGTTGTTAACTTGCTTGCTGCCAGTTTTGGCGACAGAGAGATCACGGGTTTTAGAGAAAACGGTGAAAGAAACACAGGTATCAAAAACTGTGTTCAGCCACATTAAGGCAAACCGATAACATCCCATACAAACCTTTATAATAATAATAATGTTTATTTCTTATATTGCGCAGTCTAACATGCAATAAAAGATATGATCAAATACGCATTACAACATTGAAAATCTTACAGCAATGAGGCTAATCCTAATAATGATAGTAATAATAATAATTTACAATTTTTCGGAAAAACAATAAAGGTAAAATATGAATTAATAAAAGAACTAATAGAAAGCTAAATTAAAAAGATGTGTCTTTCATAAAACTTTAAAAGTATCCAACGATTGACACTGTCTAATTTTCAGAGGTAGTCGGTTCCATACTTTGGGCGCAGCATGTTCGAACGCCCTATCCCCGAGTGTCTTTTTTGTTCTGTAGGTGTTATCGATTGGGAGTATGCCCCGTGTGATCTCAACTGACACCGCGAACTCACTTTGATTTTTATCAAGTCTGAGAGATATTGTGTAAAACGTTGCACAATACTGTAAGAGTCACGTCCGCTTTTCTTGTAGTGAGCTTGGACTGCCTGTGTTACGAGCTGCAAGCACTTGCCGATTTTCTTCTATGTTCACACTTTAATAGAAACAATTACTTTATATTGAATACTACATTGTACAATCTTCCTGTGAGGTCCACAAACTGAGTTCCATCCTGTAATAATTCTCACATTGCAGAACCTGACATAACTTCTTTAAAACAGCAGTGCATAAGTTTGGTGAGCTTCATTTGCTAAGCATATGTACTTTGGTCGCCGATCTTACATATCAAGACCAGAGCAAATATCATGCTGAGAAGCTGTGAAGTAAGGATTCAAATCAATTTAGTGTTAAGAAGATGTTTCATCAATTACCTAACATTCATCATGTAGATAAGAAACAGGAATAAGTGAGAGAGAATAACCAAAAAAACAAACAAACCATGTATGACACTATTAAAAATTAGATAAAATATAACATGGACCAGACCAACCAATGGGTGCATTTCAATTCAATTACCATAATCAACACAAACACTCTGTTATGAGCACTCATATGGATCAAGCCCAAAATATTTCATCCTTCGAGGAGGGAACATACTGGTAATTGGAATTGTTTTAGTAAGCAAGTGTTACAAGCTTTATCCAGCAACTATTCATTTGATTTCTATGAGTTACCATCTTCTTTGCCAGCTGTTACATTTGAACTGTTAGTTACCCCTCCCTCCCCACCCCACCCCACAACAAAAACAAAAGCATACAATCAATATACCTGGATGACAGCTACTGCAACGCCTATTCCAAAGATTATAATCAGGTTGTCTCTGAGTAAGTTAAGTGTCTTCTTATAACAACCCTGAAATAGAAGAATATAAACTTTAAGTTATAAATTTAATAACTATTATAGACAGCAGATCAGATACAGATCAGATTTTAGAAAGCATCTGCACAAAAACAAGTTCCTTCCACAATGATTTACTTTCCAGGTTTGCAAAATTTCTTCTTACCAACTTTTTTCCTCTATTTTTCCAAAATTAAGTGCTTGTAAACTAATAATAATTGATAAAGAGTAAAAATGCACCAACTTCTGTGTAGATGTTTCCTGTGACAACTGATGTGTCTCCACATTTTGGTTTGACTTCTTTGCAACAACTGTCAGGAACTTTACTGTGGTTCCCATCAGTGAAAGGTGTACTCCGCCAATCCCTGTATCCATTCACACCACAGCATTTTTCCTGCATTAATTCACAAAACAACTGTGTCCATCTTTGGGGTTCGAGGTAAGAATTTTTTTCTTTTTCCCAGATAGTAAGAGACCATTACTGTGGCATTGGATCTCCTCTACCTATGTTTATTCCTCAATATGGCCCCAAAAAAACTTGGAAAAAAGGAAAGATTTACCATGACAATTTGCAAGGGGGCTATTCAAAAGCTCTTGACAAAGAAATAATCAACAACATGTATTTGAGCTTATCACATGAATTCAACTTTTTTAGGGTAAAATCAGCTGTTCATGAGAATCAGCACCACTACCTTTCCTAGGATATTGTGGCTTTAGCTCAAAAAAGATGACAGAAACTTGACACAAAGTGGTGAACATACAAGACTCCAGAGCTAAAGGTTTAACAGTACAAGTCTTGCATGGCTCACTAGGGACCTTAAGAAACCACGAAGGCGACGGCGATGGCGACGGCGACGGCAACGAGGACGTGGAAAAACAAGAGATCTAATTTGCAGAACAATAGCTCAGCACGTGAGTTTTGAAACTTTGTACATTTCTTAGCCGTCCTATGCAAAACAACAACGTGAAATCGCCAAAATTTGCGTCGTCTGCGAACCGAAACCGCGACGGCAAATTATTTTAATTTCCATTTGGAACTCAACGGCTACTTTATACGTCATGCTGAAGTTGAGCTGTGGCGCTGTAGGAGACAGTAAGCTCCTGCAGCCATTTTTGAAATTCTAACTAAGAGTAGAAATTCATTTTTTAATCGAAGTCTTCCTTGGTGTCGCCGTCGTGGTTTCTTAAATTCTCTACTATCATGTCCTGGAGGAGTTAGGCCTCCTCAAGCTGGGTAAATGGGGGCAAACTCTGGGATTAATGGACCACCAGGGTCCTAAACCTTAACCTCAATAAGATGCTAATAAGTTCAACACACCTTTTCCTGCAGAAGGTCATAGGCTTTTGTTACTCCTTCTTTGTCCTCAGAACCATACTGATATAGTGTCTGATTCAGATCCTTCAGTAACTCATCTTTCACCTGTCAAATTAAAAATTATTGATCATTTAGTCTCATTTTTTATGCAAGAACTTAAGTAACTTAATTTCAAGCCCAGTCAAATATTTATGAAAGAACTTAAACACCTTAACTTCAAGCCCAGCCAATTCTGATTTCATTTTCAGACTTCCAAAAAACTGAGCCCAGGGCTTGACACTAACTTTTCAACTTACTAGCCAAGTGGCTAGTGACATCTTAGATGTTATGACAGTTTCAGTTTGTTTACTAGCCAAACTGGCTGGTGGAAATAAAAAACCACCAGCCAAACTGAGTTTCTACTAGGTAATTTGGTCATATCAACTAAGTTGAAATTGTAAATTGGCCATAATAAAGAGTTAAAAAGCTGACGTTTCGAGCATACCTTATTACAGGAAATTAATGCTCTATGAAATTAAGGTGTTGGAAATTGATGCAACTGAAATTAACACAAATTTAATGGAAAACGAGTTTCAAATAAAGAAGATTAATGCGAAAGAGGAGGTAGAATTTCACAATAAAGGTAATTAATGGGATTAAGACACAGTTGGTGGTGACAACTAGAACAAATTTATTTCAACACTGGATACCAAGAAATTTACAACTGAACAAAACTGAGCCATGTGGTTGTTGGTCATGTACCAAAAGAACTGAGCTGTTATGTGTGGTATGCTTTGGAACAAGGAGCCAAATTTACAGGAAGAGTTATTTCGGTGAAGCCGAAAAGATTGCCACTAATTCAAGGAGGCCTTGAAATACCAATGGTTGTTTCTGTCCAGTGGAGCAATGCAAGAAGTCTGGCGATTTTGAAAGAGAGAACAGAGGAAGTGTCATACTCTGTCGAGAAAGGCTGTCAGTTGACGATTCGAAATCTATCTTGGCCGAAATCAAAGGAGAAGATATTGACATCACTTCTGACAGTGACAACGATGAAGATGAACTCGAAATACTGTAAACCCTTGCCTTAACTTTTGTGAAAGATAAAAAATAAAGGGTAAATGGAGAGAAAGAAAGCTTGTAGTTAACGTTTTTTAAGTGTCAAGAATGTCTGGACAGGTTCCAACATTGGGGTTAAAATATTGGAAATTAAGAGCGTGGAAATTAACGCTGCACTTAATTAACGTCACGGAAATTAATGCTCAACAAAAATTACGTGACTTAAATTAATGCAAATTTTAACAATTCGCGTTAAATTCGTGCAGCATTAATTTCCTATAATAAGGTAGGTAACATTGATACCCATTGGTAGGTATTCATGGAATACCTTCAATGAATACCTGCATCAGTGAAAGGTTGAATGAAACAGTGGGCTGATATTTTTGAATGGCTGCAATGAAATGGGTTAGCAAAAAAACAAAAACAAAAAATGGAGACTTTGAGGACCATATTCTTATTTTCTTGCTTCTCTTCTTTCTTTTTGCTTTCTTTCTGTACACTCAAGGAATCTATCTTCCTTTAACTTGTGTAGTGCAACCAGAGCCAATATCTTTATTAATCCTTAATATTTAATTAAAATTTCAAAAATACCTGATCTCGGTAAACATAACCCAAAGATGTCCCTGCAACTTCCAAGCCAAAGACCAACAACATCAAGGCAAAAAACTACACAAGAAAAAAAGATTTCTCATTATTTAACACTGAATGGATAGAACCATGAATACCAGTTGCCCATACTATGACAAATTCAGAGAGAATTTTACAATTTCAACTTACTGTTCCAAGAAGACATCTGCTTTCCTTGATAGCCCCACAACAGCCAAAGAATGTTATCACAGCAATAACTGCACCAACAGCAATGATAATAATCGATCCTGTAACATATTTCACTGAGGAAAGTGCCACATAATCTCCGATCTTTAGCTGAACATAGATTCCCACTCCAAGCAAGCCAATACCTCCAAGCTAAGAAAACCATATATACTCTAAAATTACATTTATGACTTGAAATTGATTTTTCATTTACCTTTCTTAAATTCATCAAAAATCCATGAGGGAAACAGCCAACAAATGAGGCATATTTGGGTCACACGCATGAACCTTGATACCCAATAAGCACCGTGATGAAAATCTTAAGGGTTTTGATCTGAATTGAAACATGGTTTTGGTCTCAGATCAAACACTTGCATTTTGATGAGCATTTTGCAACAATTAATACATCGTTCACAACAATTCCAAAAATGACCTGAACAATAATTCATAAATGGTCTTTGGTGGGTATCTCTTCCCTGACTTCTTGGCCACCTCCATCACAAACTTGCTAATTCAAGGTTACTGCATGGTAGTTATGAAAACGAAGACTCTGAAAATGAAGACCTAAGACCCCCTACGAAAATGAAGACCCATTATGAAAATGAAGACCCATTACGAAAACGAAGACCCATTTCGAAAAAAATAAAAACAATAACAAACAGTGAAGCAACACAGAAAAAAAAGACACCTGAATTCTTTGCTGGCAAAAAACACAGGGGGTAATGGTGGTTTAGTAATGTGTCTTCGTGTTCATGATGGGTCTTCCCTTTCGTAGGGGGTCTTCGTTTTTGTAATGGGTCTTCGTTTTTCTAATGGGTCTTCGTTTTCGTATGGTCTTCGTTTTCGTAATGGGTCTTTGTTTTTGTAGGGGGTTTTCGTTTCCATAGGGGGTCTTCATTTTTGTAATGGGTCTTCGTTTTCATAGGGGGTCTTAGGTCTTCGTTTTCGGGGTCTTTGTTTTCGTGACTACCTGTTTTCACACCATTACTCCCTGTGGTTTTTACCAGCAAAGAATACAGGTGTCTTGCTTCTGTATTGCTTTATTGCTTCTATTGTTTTTGTAATGGGTCTTCGTTTTTGTAATGGTCTTCATTTTTGCAAGGGGTCTTCGTTTTTCATAATGGGTCTTTGTTTTCATGGGGGGTCTTAGGTCTTCATTTTCGGGGGTCTTTGTTTTCATAACTACCATAACTGCATCCATTTCTTCAATACTGGTGGAAAGCTGTGTGACCTTGTGTAAATCACAGTCTTTTAATAGCCCTCCTGGATCTAAAATGGGAGCTATAACCAACCGAGAAATTTGCTATTTGTCAAAAATTGTCACTGCCCATTCATTCTCAAAACAATTAATCATGCATGCTAACATGTCACAGAGAATATAGCAAAATTGCATCTCTGCAAAAATTATTTTTCTTTCATTTGGGGAGGACAATGGAAAAAGAATGTATCATTCACTGCATATTCTTTTACAGTTTTGTTTGAGAAGTCACCTCAAAAACTCAAAACAACAAAAGCAATCGCCTTGCAGCCTCATCCTTTCATCTGTTTCTCAGATGAATAACTTGCACTGGTTTTTGACGCATTACATATAAAATAGTTTGTTTCGTTAATGAAAAACACTATCACAATCACTTGAAGTTGTCCTCCTGTAGAATGTTGATTGAATGAATGATGCAAATGAGGCCTCGAGCTACTATACATTGTATTTCTTTTTTTGCTGATCTCTGGCACTGTCGCATTCCCTGACCATGCTGTAGATCCACGGAAGCTTGGAATAAAAAAGAAATAAAGTAACTCAAGGCCTCAGTTGATTTGTCTACTATCCCAAACACATCGAACTTACAAAGAATATGAAGTTGAAGACAAATAACAAGACTTTGATGACCTTTGCTGCTCCTTCCACTGCCATCACAGTGTTTCTATGTGAAAAGGTGTTTCTAAAACGTAGAAAGGTCTTAGTGATTATGGGTTACATCAAAACACTTGCATGCAGCTTGAAGGCATCATGTTCTGATACCAAAACCATGTATTGAAACTAAAACTGCCTTAGTATTGTTGAACAAGCTCCAGTATTTCCTGAAATACATCTGTAACAGCATGCCAGCAATGGTGTGTTTTGCCAATAGGTATTAGGTAATGCAACCAAATGGGCTTGCTAGCCATTATTCACTCATTTCATTTTGGATAATAGTTAGCTTGTACATTTTGTCTTTAATGAAAATGCAGTGCCACCTTATCTTTGAGCATAGTAAGGGGAAACTGTAAACCTATCTCCAAATGAAGTCACCCTTACCATGGGTGACTGAACAGAACCATGTCAATTCAATCATGGCAAGTCAATGTTTTTAGGGCAAATCATGGATAATACCAGTTCACAACCAACAAAACAAAAAGAATTCAGTCATCGAAGACAGGCAAACTGCCTGAGGTGCAGGAAAATGCAAGTGACCAGGTTGTGGTTGATTGGCAAGGGATGGTTCCAGGTCTTTGGGACCAATCACAGAATTCCTGATTTACTTTGGACACTCAACTGAACATTGCTATTTCCTTTTGCATTATGATAGAGAATTTAGCGAGGCTCCACAGAAAACCCCCTTAATAATAGTTCCTCTTTTCATATCATATGTTTGCTAGAGAGTGTGTTCATGTGTTTTGGAGAAGTTACTCACTAATCAATTTTTGGCAGTCACAGAGTTAAGAAGGTTTGGAAAAATTTGCAGAGTTGACATGTGTTATAGTATGAGTACCACAGTCCTGTATAAGTAAAATAATAGTCCAGATTTTTCCCCTTCAGTTATAGACCTTAATCATGATTTTACTGTAAAATGAAATTTTGTTAATTTAAGTTTGGTCAGGTACATCCTTTAGAAGGAAATTTACATTTTGGCTAAAAAATATAAAAGTCAAATATATCAAATGGATTCCAAGATGCTGTGTATCTGTTCTGTCACAGACAACAGAAAAATGTGGTGAGAACAATAAAAGGCATACAAGGCACTGCTGAGAGTATCACTGATGTTGTTACCACTTCTGCAATCTCTTGTTAAATAAACCCCAAGCAACATAGAATCTACTTGTTTTTTGAAATAAACAGGAAACATTTTGTTGACAGCAACATCATTATATCCATGCATCTGTCCCCCCCCCCCCAAAAAAACATAAGCAACAACCAATCAAAATGCATGTAAATATGAATCTAAATAAATGTATCTAGTAATGACATCATTTTGAAAAATATAGGATGAAGCAGTGAGGATCATGCAGCTCTAGTAGGCAGATTTCCCCAAATAATTCCCCTTTACAAGAAGTTTGCTCTCTTTTCTGCAAGTTTTGAAATATCAGCAAAATGATAACCACTTCAGTTAATCACAATTCTGTGTAACCATCATGGGATTTTGGCTACAACTAGATGCAAATTGGAAGAGTTAGGAAACAGTAATCAATTATTGATGAAAGTAAAGGCGGAGGATGTTGCCATTAAGTTGATGACACTTTAGCAAAAAAATTATAACCCACAAAGCATGTAAAAATTTTAAATCATAAAAGGGAAACGGCTGTTTGATTCGAGAAAAACTTAATCTTACACCATGTTGCGAGCATACATTAAAAAAACATCTGCATACTTATATTAATATGGAAACCAATCATGGAAATACTCCGCAAGGGTTTCGCAGTTGTTTCACTGCTAATCCGATAAGCTCACTAAATCCGACAGGTTTCGATTCAGTTTATTCAAAATAAGGATATCAAAAACGCCAACGTTGTCATTTCGCTTCAAATGAATTTTTTTGTCAAAGTCGAATCTGTTTGTCAGTCTCCAAAATGTTTCCATCTCTTCAAATGAAACCAAAACACATGCACGAGTTGGCCAAACAACTTGTAACTAGTTCCAGCGTAGTTTTCTATATTAAACCACACTTGTCGTAAGCATTAAACGGCTGAAACGACCGCAGGTTTGCAATTAGTTAAAGTGTATTGACTGTCAAATACAGCAATTAACCTCGGGCTCGAGCGAATTGCCAGTACAAAGTGAAACGTTATTTAGGAAAATTACCACAAATGTTGACGAAGCCATCGCATAATATTGTAGAATTCGACCTAACAACAAGCTGATACAGAGAACGTTCGAATATTTCCCGATAGCGAATTGCCTTTGAAACATTTATCGCGAAGAAATGAGTTCCAGGCTGCATTAGAGGCTTTTAACGGCACTTGTAAAGAGCTCTTCGGTATCACCACTCCTTAAACTAAATGTGCATTAACCTGCCCAGGCTTGCAAATTTCCAACCACTAAGACAGTTCAGAATCAGGAAAATCTCATGCTGACTTTTACAAGAAAGAAAAGTAGCACATATCGTCATAATACGATTTACTACAACCTTACCTCCGGTTCTTCTAGTCACGAATCTCACTAAAGCCTTAGCTTTGAGAAAAACAACAACTTACAGTATCACGTGACATCTGCGACCCGCTGTCTAGTCTGGGATGCAGCTGCTTTTTTGGGTGTTCGGACAATATTTTTTCGCGGGGGAGTGCCCCATCTTTGGGTTGACCACCTTTAACGAAGAGGGTCATTCCCCCCAATGAGAAATGTTTCCAATTTAGAAACCCGTATGAAAGTTATTTTGCATGGGTATAACTTAAAAAAGAGTTTTGCTCGAAAAAACAAGGGGAAAAACGACAACGGTAGCAACAACGACACATGTACACAGTCAGGAGCATCTACCCCTGACACAGTACAAAACACAACGAAAAAAAAAATAAATGAAGAAAGAAAAGTTTTCCATCCGCTTTTCTCTTGACTTACACTTTCACCTTTACCTGAGTCCGTTTGAAACACGTCGTCGTCAGTTAAATTGTGCTAATGCCTGTCTCAAAAGTGAAATATTCTTTTAGAATGACAAAAAATTTATTTTTTGATATGATCCTATTTTATATTCGTGAAACTTCAATTTTTTTTCTCCAGATTAATGAACACTACGACACATGATTGGGGTGTGCATGTGTGTAAGGTTGGGCATAGTGTTGAGAGGGAGTGGGGAGAGAAGGAAATACCACTTTCATGGGTGGTGAAAGATAATCACGCCTCTGATTCCAGCTTTTCAAGTTGGCTGATCGGTAGCATCGCCGAGAAGCTACCAGAAGGAAAACTTCTTGTGGTCTTTTCACATACTGAGGGTTTTTAATCAGAAAAGACTTCAAGAAGATTTCTTTTAGCCGATGGCACGGTCGATCTGACTCTATCCGTGTAATTTATCACGAAATGACGCAGGGAAAGAACCGGCGTGCTGTATTTCATTCATTCATTGCATCATCCTCTGATATTACTGGTCACCTCTGGAAGTATAAACAGGATCATTATTCGTCATGTTTAGAACCTGAAAGAATACAGCGGATGAAACTACAAACACAGTATGGACGTGGTTGAGAAATACGACTTTACCAAAAAGATTAATTCTCCTAAAAGAAGGCCAAGTGTAATTTCGCCCCAGGAATTAGTAAATACTCTGTGGCATCGTAGTCACGGAAAAATCGTATACAAACTTGTTCAAGCTTGCGAAAACAGTGTAAAAGGTACACAATATCAAACGAAACTTGCAAGAGACTTAAATAAAAAAGAAGTATGTTGGATCAAATGTTGGTGACATTAATGGAAGGCGCCTTTGTATGCGTCGGATTTCCTTATGTGGTAAAATTGTGCAGGAACGTGTATGGTTCGTGGCTGAAAGGTGAGTATAAATCACTTTTTCTTTTTTGGAACCTGTCTGTTTCGCATAGATTAAGCAACAAGGAGAAGTAGGAATTTTTTCTTTTATTTTTCCTTTATCGTAGATAAAATTGCCCAGTGGGGTAGATAATATATGTCTAAAAAATATATATTTAATTAAAATAAGTTAACCTGGTTTAAAATTTCTTAGAAATGGAGGAAACAGTTTGCCGCACAGTGGTCGAATTGCATCAGACTTTTACGGTGAAAAATACAACATCCAAAGTTCATGAAAGACAAACCGTAACATTTTCAAATCCTTTCTAACTGGTCACTTTGTCGGTCTATGCTGGGTTTGGTTCAAACTAACTACGACAGCATATGATTTCAAGTGATATTAGATAAGGCTCCCCTTAAGCTTCCCTCCCCCATCTTTGCTTCTTGAAAGCTACTTGGTTAAAGACCAAGCTCGGTTCTTGCCGTATGAGCACTTTATTTTGTTCTGTTTTTGATGGATGATAAAACTTCTATTGTTACCTAAGAAGCCAGTTCTCGGAGAAATAATGTCTAAGATCCCAATAGGTTGTTATAGATGCTGACTTAATATGATGGTTTCTATATACCTTTGGAGGTATAGGCCAAATTTAAAATTTGGATAATAATTAGTTTGATTATAATGATTTAATGAACTTCTTCCTATTTTTTAGGAACAGACATGCATTTTTGCAGACCTGCAATACAAAGCAAGGTTCCCAACCTAGACACAACTGAAGGAACGGTGGTAACTGCTGGGCAAGTTTTATCCACTACTACGATCAATGGTTTAAAGCCACATGTGGAAAACTATATCTCTCCTATACATTTTCAAAGTTATTGGCAATTCTTTTCAAATCACTCTGGAGCAAACACACTGCAAACATTTTGGGGTAGTAGCTTTGGTGAAACAAAGTTGGAAAACTCTGTGCAGAAGTCTATGCAGCACAGGTCAAAGAAAACTGAGGCAATGAATATGGCTGCTTGCCCACTAAAGAAGGTGAAAGATTTTTACTGTCAGTTCAAATCATCCTCCAATTTTCCAGCTTGTCCTGAAGGTGAACAACACTGCAACCTGATGGAGATTTCAAACATTTCCATGAGAGATGACATTTTATACAAAGACTTTAGTGAGGCTCAGACAGAGAGGGAATCTAAAGAAGCATCATTCTTGGTGTTCCCTGATGTGATGTGTGAGGATAGTGATGACAAGGATGAACTGAATTTATTTGTTAATGACTGCATCTACAATGAAGATGGTCAGCTTGTGCGCATGTTTATCTGTTTTGGTATTGAGCAGTCTGATACATCAAGTGTTCTACCTTCCAGTGATTCTGGTTGTACTGACTGGGATTCTGACTGTGAGGATTTTGTGATATTTGACAGTTCATTTACAGGCGAGGGAAACTGTTGTACGAGGTTTGATTTTGTATGTGATCAATATGAACTTCCCACCAAAAGTGAAACTGTACTTCAGTCACCAAAAATGTACTGTGAAGTTTCAGTAATGGATTCAGTTGATATCAAACTGGATTTAGTTATTCAGGAAATGGTGCAACATAATGAGTATTACACTTCTGAAAAGCTGATTCCGAACAGAGCGAGTTGTGAAGAGACAGAGATAAAGAGCAACAAGGATTTCATTTTTAGGAACATAGCTGGTCAAACTGTGTCTGGCAATAAAAAGAAAAAGAGAGTTTGCTTTAAGCCTGATAATGAACTCACTGTCATTCATCCAATGATTGTCTGGAGCTTCGCTTACAAACAAGCTCGTAAAGGAACCTGGGAGATGGAAGCCTTGGACCGACTTCGTTTTCAGAAGAGAATTAGAGACCTTGATGAAATCTTAACTCCTGTTTTGCTGGCAAAGATAGGAAATGCTATTTAATCCTTATAGTCATAGCTTGTTGTGCTTACAAAATATCTACTCATGCATTTCATACATTTTGATATAAACTATGGTCACTCTAATAAATTATGTAGTATCTAATTTCTTGGTGCATGTGAGATTCATTTTTTTCAATTCTGTTAGCCTATTTTAAGAATTAGCAGAGCTGTTTAAGTCATCATTTACATTTTTAATGTGTTTTGATGCTGCTGTAAAAATTCTCAAATCTTATTTTCTCAAAAAAATGTGTTTGACCAATTAATACCAGCTTTTTTTGCTACTTGATCAATCATAATACTAGGGGGGAGTTGGATGAGTTGTAATGAATGAAATAATTATTTAGGCATTAGCCTAAATAGGATTGTGAAGATTGTTTGTTTGCATTAGCTTGAAAAACTCTGATAAAATATGGAAGGCTATTTTTTTAACATAACATCCATTGAAAGAAAAGTTAATTTTCTTTGTGTGCTCTGTTCCTCATTGTTATAGGATGAAAATTTGTGACAAAATAGAGCAATTAGGTAAATATTATTTTTATTGATCTTTAATTAACTTTTATTGATAATATCTTCAAGGCATTACTTACCATGTCAAGGGTACACATATTTGTTAGAATCCTAGTGTGAAGACTATGAAGAGAGTAGCAAGGGGGAGTCCTCCACAAATTTTATTAAAATTCATGTATCATGTGTATCAAAGGGAAAACTTCAAATTCCTCTTTTTGTGCTAGCGGTTTCAGGGAAATCTTGATCTTTTCACAAAATGAAAGAAGAATTGACTGGTCACATATATTTTAGGAGGGAAATCATGCCTTAAAAATTCAGAAATCGCAATTAGCTTTCTTCAAACTTTGCATGTGGCATGTTAATTTTGCACACTTTTATATCTGACAATTTTGATTATGCTGCCAGAGTATTACAATAAGTAAGACCTTAGAATAAAAGAGTCTTTTTTCCCACACCACTTCATTTTGTAATTCATTTAGATCTCTTCTTGGTAAACTTGCATGGTAATAATTAAATAGGTACAGAAAATAGAGGAAATTGAGTAGTTTGTGAGTCAGCTGCTGGCACGCAGGATTTATTCCTTGAAATCTGGGCCCACTTGTTTGAAGGAAATTTAATGCTAACCCAGGGTTAAATTTTAATGCTGGTTTCTTTATTCCCTTGTTCAAAAGAGTTTTTTGAAGAGGTTTCTATACTCTTTCTAGGCCATCAAATTGTAGACTTAAAGAACTGTACTGAATTTTCTCTTAAAGCATTCAGATCTAAAATCTGATTTTATGCTAGCGCTAGGCTATCTTAACCCAGCCCTGAATGAACTGGCTGCCATACACTAAATTGAAAACCAGTAGTATATGTGAAAATCAATCAATCCTTTATTTAAACACGTGACACCTAGGAGTACAGAAGTTCTCTTTAAAACATGTATGTGTATGTACAATTAGAAATAAAACAGAGAACATCATCTGGCTGATAAGTTTGTGAATTCTCGTCACCTGTTTCTAGGAGGATGTTTTCATTTTGTGGTTAGAAATCAAGTGTTTATCATTATTGGGGGGATGTCATGGGTTACAAACTCAGAAGTGTGGCTAGTTATTTGAAAACACCATGACATGCTAGATTGCTTGAATGTTCAATTATAAGTGCAATTCTTTACTAATTCTTGTGTGTAAAGGAGTCAAGTAATCTTAAAAAGAAAGGTTTTTCTGGGGGGGGGGGGGGTGTATTAATTTGACACCAGTTGTTGCTTATGTATCTGTAACAAGTTGTGTTTGAATGTGATGAAATTTTATTTGCTGTTGGTCTCTGTTTGGGATGTATGCAATGAATTCAAACGGAAATAAATTAGAATTTGAAACATAGATAAACTGAACCAAGGCTGTTATTATTAACAACAGTGAAATTCAATGTCGGCTAAGGAGGAATTGGAATTCGTGACATTTTATAATAAATTGCAATCAAGGGGCATGTGACGTCACCTAATGTAGGTGGTACCTTTTATTTCTCTGAGCCCGTGGGCAGTTTAAGGTTAAAGATGGGCGTTGCTAAATACAAATACCGGAACTGCCGGAATATTTTTGAAAGGTTGATAAATAATAGATTAGAGAAATGGGTGTAACACGTGCCCACTCCTATACCCCCAGGGGACTATTTATAAGTTACCAGTTCCTCACGCATTATTTTGTATATTTGCATTTGGCGCCCGCGTACATAAACATTTGAAATGACAATCTGAATAGCACTAAAGAATTTGTGAAGTTCCCGCGAAGTAATTACTGTTTTTATTTGAATTCTTCCGTAACTAGAATGTCAAGATACTAAGTAGACGATGGAAGTCAAGTTTGACGGCGGGTTTACGTTTCAAAACACATTTGATATCGAGTATTGTGGCAAGGATAGGGTTTTATTCAGATAGTATGCTGACCGCTGGTATGGGATTTGTGAAAATTCGGACCATAGTAGTTTTGTTATCGCTGTCTTTAAGTTCGTCGTTGGTATTATGGTGGATAACACCGCCGGACTACTCCATGAAAGGTAAAATATTAATTTACTTGTCGTATTTCTTGATGTAATTCCTCTTTAAGGGGCAATGTGTGGTAAAAAAAGGCTTACACTTTAAGCGAGATTCGATCTCCATGTGAGCTCTATTACAACTTCTCTATAAATTATAATTATTTCCTCTTGCCACCTACAAAAAAGAGTTTAAAATATAACTCAGAAGCTGGTCATGAATGGAACAAGTCCTCGAACAGTCAATACGCGGCAATTATGGAGAAAGCCCATTTGGCTGTTGTAAAATATATTGTAATTATCGAAATGTCCAGAGTTTTGTCTATGCATGTAAAAATATTCCCTTACTGACTTGCCCATCAAGATTTTTATTGTATAATTTTATTCCTGTTCGTTCTTTTCTCAACCGACACCGCACAGCTAATTTGAAAGTTGTTTTCTAAGAGATGCTTATCATTTCCTATTCAAAACAAAGCTAGGCGTTATTTTTCTAAAACGAAAATTGTAAGTCGTATTTTGCGGTGACATTTGTAAAATGTTTATGAGAAGGTATGACCATCTGCAGGAAACTTTGTTAAAGAAATATTGTACGAAATTATTAATTATCCTGAGCTTTCTACGATGTTTTTTTCTAAACATATGACAAAGCAGAACTATTTTTTCTTTGAAGTCCCCCTAAATTTTCTCGACATTTGGCTATTTTTCGCGTCTTTCAGAACTTCTTCCCCATCAACATGATTGTTATTGTCTCATCATTTTGTGTGAAGCTAATAAAAAAGACGTAATCTGTCCGTATCAAACTTACGTTGATTAAAATGCAGGGAATGCGTAGGTTTGACGTAAGGCAAAATGTTTCTTTCTTCGTTCTAAGAAATTATTTTATTGTTGTTCCACTTCAAGACAATATATAGATTGAGTGTTTGAATTGATTGAGTTAAATTCACGTTGGCAATTTGAAGACACAGACGAGAAAACAATTTACAGCAATAAATTATTCGTCAGTGAGACCTATGCTTCTTTATTGTTTTTCAGTCTTGAAAAGAAAAACGGTTACTTGAAGTGTGCAATGGCCTCTCTGTTTTAAATGTCTGAATGCAAAATTATTGTTATACATGGAAAAGAATGATAACTTTTATCAGTAAAGTAAGCATAGTTCATTAAGGAGGAATTGATTGACATCTATTAGATTTATATCCAGAAGCTTCATTATGGGTTTTGATGAGGCCCAGGATAGACAAAATGTTTTTTGAACATCCAGCAGGGTCAATTGGAATGCTGATAATGAGATTTCTGATTACCACATTGTGCAATTAAAATGTACAATAAGTGTACGTGTAGTGAAGTGTGAGTGCACCTCCAATCAATTGTTGCAGTTTTAAGGCTCTGTTGGTTTGCTTTCAATTTTACACTGTGTTAGTTTGTTCTTTTTCTTTTATATCAGTTTTGTAAATCCAGAAGTTGAATAAACTGAACAAAAATTAGATGTCAGTGGTGTATTATTTAAGGGAATGCATTTGGAGACAGCTGTTAATGTCATGTAGTGATTTTGGTTACAGTCATTATAACATTGCTGATTGACATGAAACATCTCATTTCAGATAAATTTTTACTCTGGTTTATTTTTAATTAATACTTTAAAAATTGGAAACTTAATGAAATGGTCTTTCTTATCAATGGATTTCTATAAACAAAATGATAGAAAAGGGGGGATTATTACCGGAAACTTTGATGCATCAAGAGTTCCTATTTGTAGTTGTTGATCATGTGTTGCATAAGTGAGTTCTACCCATGTGGTAAAGCCTAATTATCCTGGAACTAATGAAGCTTGCCTGATATTTAACAAAACAACCTCAACTTACCCAGTATTAAGAAACAGGTACCCAGACTGTACGAGAGCTATAATTTCAGTCTGGCTTTTATGCAGTACAAATTGTGATGATAAACTAAATTTGTCCTAAGATACTACCTTTTTGTGAAAAAAAAGACTTACTTTGTCTATGTCTCATGTTTGTTGCTTTTTGTTCACATATGGAGCCATGTCAAAGCTGCATATCAAAATTTTTAGCAAGTTTTACTACCAAATTATCAATAATGAAAGGCAAGCAAAATCTTGAAACCAACTGTCTGAGCCAGAAGTTTTATTGATCCATGAAAAATGGTTCAAACTTGGGAAGATTGTAGGATGTGATAATCGTATGCATTTCAGTTTAATGCTTCTTGTGGCTTAGGTTTTATTTTATAAGAAGTGCTTGCAAATTGCTTTTCAAGTTAACGTGTTTGGCGAGTGATTGCTTATTGCCCACAATAGCTTTTGCAATATCTTCAGACTTGAACATACAGTACAGCACACAGTATATACCCTGAATTAGTCATTTCTATTTTAAATATTTACAGAAGGTACTAATTATGGGACAGTTTGTTTATTCCTAACTCAATATAGACTCTGGGCTGCTGGTGATGGGCTGTTTTATGTCTTGCATTTGCTTCGCATTTGGGTCAAGATGAGTTTTATAGTATTTTCATATAAAAAAGAATTAATGAAAAAATTATACATACCAGTAGAGTTAATTCAAGATCACAGTTTCATTATGCACACCTTTTTCCCAGCTAGATGACAGAAGTATGTTCTACTTTTTCTTAGTTTAGGTTATGCTTAATTCAAATACGGTGTGCAGAGAAGTCTTTTTCTTCAACAGAAAGGGAAACTTCACTATTGATATCAGATAGAAGGCAGGCTTTGCTGAAAACGTTTGAGAGAGTTCAGACAGAAAACACAGAGCTAAAGAGACAACTTAAAGTGGTGCAAAAAAGATTAAAAGACTTGTATGAAAGAGATAGCCGTAGCCAACAAGGTAGGTTGACACTGGATTCTTGGGAAATACACAGTGAATAGATTGAGTGGTGATATTTTTCAATAAAATATTACCTGGTCTTAACTTTTGGATGTTTTACCTTGACTACCAAGTTGCATTCCACTTCTATAGGTACTAACTAAGGACCGGTCTTGTGACTCTTGCTGTAACTAAATGAATAGAACTGTAGTCTCTTCAGTTTCTTTCATTTCTGATCATGTGTTAAGATTAATTTTGTGACTTATGATTATCATAAATTACTTTTATAACTATAATAATGATGATGATAATTACTGTAGGTTATAATTATTATGATCATCTTTGGAATCCCTTGTGATGCACCCTTCTCTTTCTCTTCTTAACTTCAGAAGGAAACAAGTCTACTGCATGTGAGAATGACCTTTTCCTTTACCGTTGTGAGGTATGATACAGAGTCAAATACAAAACACCACAAACTGCAACCATTGTTACAGTTAGTTACACTAGCAAGATGGAAATAAAATGACATCTGAATTGGCACAAAGTGTTGCCAATTTGGTGACCTGTGGTCATTTAACAAGCTTGAATGTAGTTATTTCGTAGTATAATGTATTGGTCCGAGGTTAAAGTGAGATGCACAATGTATTTGTACATACAATACTTACTCTGTTGATGCCTGGTTGATTTCCTTTTTGAAACATTGCCCCACTCTTTTATCAAAATCACTACACTGCAGATGTTTAGTACTTGTATGAATGTAATAGTTTGAAATGATTTCAAGTTGAAATTGATTCACTAACAGGCTAATTTTCTTTCTGTGTTTTATTAAATTGGTAAATGTTTGTATTAAACTTACTAACAACATTTACAAGAACATATAGTTGCTAATGCGTATAACTTCTATTCAATAGTTTTGTTTCACTTCCCAGGTTATACACGTTGCAGTGGTCTGTGCAGGTCATAGTGCAAGTCGCCAAGTAGTCACTCTTATTAAGTCTATTCTGTTTCACCGCCGCAATCCACTCCACTTCCATTTCATATCAGATAGCATAGGACAGGAGATTTTGAGTGTCCTTTTTCAGACATGGGCTATTCCAGCAGGTACCTCATTCATATTTCCCTGTATATGCCTTGGATCAATTGCTATGACTGACTAATATGGGTTTGCAATTGAGAAACCAAGTCTGTTTACAAAAAAAATTGAAATAAGTTGAAGTGTCATGCTAGGTGTTAGATCAATAGTCAGAGCCTAGATGCACACACTATAACCTGTAAATCGATGATACTTATATCAGTAGAACATGCAACCCAAAAATTGAGGTGGCTACATTTTTGTTATATGGGAGTTTGGCTTTGTTTTATTTTGAATGGTTTCATTTCAGTTTTAACAGAAATATTTTCAAATCAGTAAAAAAAAAGTTGACGGTCAAGAAAGAGTGCTGACAATGCAATGACTTTACTTTCTTTTTACAGTTGATACTAGTTTTTATAGTACTGAATCATTAAAGGTAAGAGGCAGACATTGTCATAAAATGTAATGCTCACTGCTTACATCAATTGGAAAAGTGCACTGCCAAAAAACCATGAAAACTCTGTTTTCCCAAATAGCAAGTGCTAATTAAATATTTTGGTTTAGTCATGTGGACATTAGAGTAGTCCTGAAAAGGAATGTTGTTGGTCACTATGACTGAAACTTTGGCAGCCTGCTCAGGTGGAAGTCATCATCAGATTACAAACTAAGACGTTTGTCTATCACTTCTTCTACTTAGGTTTGGGTAATGAAGAATGATTGTTTTAGTTTTTCCATGATATGATTGGCTGTAAGGCTCAAATGACAATTAAAATTGTGATTGGTGTGATTATTCTCAACTAGAGGATCAGGCAACTAAATGAGTCAGCCTGTTACTCTCTAGATCAAACTATGTGCTGTAAATACCCATTACTACCACCTATGCCTCTACTGTATAATGTTGGAAGAGCTAGTTTATTCAAAGCACATATTACAATAAAAACAAAAAGATATGCAAAGTAAAAAAAAGATAGGGCACTTACATTTTGAATTTGTTCTATAACTGGAACTTCAGATCTCTTCCTCTCTAAGTCTGTGCATGTCAGGATTGTTTCCTGAAAGATTATTTTTTATAAGTATTTTTTCCCCAAAACCAATTTATTTATAGAATAATAATAATTGTAGTTTTTTTTATTTTAGGATAAGGTGTCCTGGATACCTAATAAACATTATTCTGGAATATTTGGTTTAATGAAGTTGGTGTTAACCGAAGCTCTTCCACTATCACTCGACAAGGTATTAAGTTTAACATACAATTATGTGGTTATGACCAACTTAACTTAATGTTTTAAGAAATCTAGGATACCCAGACAATGCTAATCAATTCAGGTTATGATTTTTTCTTTCTCAAGTTATTTCACCAGGAATGAATGATCTTGTTTGTTTAAAAAAGATGAGAAATTCCTTCCACTTTAACTTCTGGGGCCCTTATAAGACTGAAATTTGTTATGAATAAGTAATTCAAGACAAACGGAATAAAGAAACCTTATCATTTCAAGATTCAAGTTTGCATGAAAATTAAATATTTTTTAAGATAGGCGCTTTCTTTGGTTCCTACCCATACACATCTGGTGATGGAAAATTAAACTAATAAAAATAAATATTGAGTTACTGGTAAGTATAGATATAAATTGACAGCTATTTTTGTATATTAAATAGTACCACATTGTTTAGTATGCATATTTATTATCAATGATGACTGCTCTGTTTGTGCTCTTAATATGGATATTATCTATCACCACAGGTACTTGTTCTTGATACAGATATCATATTTGCCTCTGATATTGCTGAACTGTGGAGGATGTTTGATCAACTTACAGGAAGAAAGGTCAATATTAACATAGTGGTTATCTTTTTCAAGATTTCTTTGATGGTCCAGTAGTATTCTTACTTTTATTTTATAATAAGTAATTGTTATTATGGCATGTTTCACTCTGTCCAATCTGTCATGTACATGTATGGGTATGTTGCTGCCTCTTGTATACTACTTGGGGGTCATGAGTAACAAGAGTTTTAAGATTTGAATGATGAAACTGAGTTTTTTTTTGCTTTCTTGAATTCTGTTAAGGCTATTGGCCTTGTAGACAACCAGAGTGACTGGTATCTTGGCAAGTTATGGAAAAACCATAAACCCTGGCCTGCTTTGGTGAGTTTTTGAATTGTTTATATTCAAACCAGTGAATGTACTTTTAACTGACAGAAGTAAATGCTTTGGTAGTAGATAGTAGTATGATGGAATTCTTCAGTGGTGAGGTAGAGAGAGGTCCTGAAAAGGAATGTTGGAAATGGTGTTGATTTTAAATCCCAAAAGGGATGTGCCGCTATATGGTAAAGTGTTCTGCCCATTATAGCAGAAAATAATGATCCTGAATCCAGTGTGCAAACCATTAGGCCACTGCATGAATCTTAGGCATTGGTATGTTAGTTTTCATGACAATTTATTCAGGGAAGAGGGTTCAACACAGGAGTTATACTTCTGGACCTGTTCAAGTTGCGGCAGGGAAAGTGGACCAGTCTGTGGAGACTGACTGCTGAGAGGGAACTTATGAACATGCTGGCTACCTCTCTTGCAGATCAGGTGAACTCTTAATCCTTTCTCTTACAGTTATGTGGAGCTGTTTAGCCTATGTGTAACTCTCCCCTCCCCATGAGGAGAAATAGAAGGGAGGGAATGTCTACACAAACCTGACACAAATTCTGTGGCATCACTCTTTTGCTAGAAAATATATATTCATGACTTTTTATTGGTGAACTGATACTTTTATGAATTCTGTTTGGTTGGAGGCAGCATTTTTCTTTGATTACAGAATGCCTTCATAGTTAACTTTATAGACATCAGCATTCAATAAGAAGGTTGTTAACACCTCCAGGGATCTTGTTTTTATTGAAAGTCTAGATATTTTCTTTTTTATGAGTGAAAATACTTCTGGTCAATGTTAAATTGATGCAAAATTTGATATGTCTAGAGCTATAGAGATTGAGTAGAGTTAAATCACTTTAAAATGTATGTGTGTTTCTTTTGAAGGACATATTTAATGCATTGATAAAGAGTAATCCTCATCTGGTGTTAAAGCTGCCATGTACATGGAATGTTCAGCTTGGAGACAACAGTCGTAGTGCTGTGAGTACTTTCTTTTCATGTCATTCAGTAATTAGTGTCGTATGTCTGTCACTGTCACTAATATTTAGTGCTGTCAGCAGTAACTGTTAGTATTGTGTACATGTAAGCAAAGGAAGGAATTATCAGTTGATAATTAAAAGCTATTGTCAAATATAGCAGTTTTTGCTTTTTAAAAGCAAATTACCAAATGTCAAGTGGTGGGAGATACAGAAGGCAGATATCTGCAGATCATTAACCCATTAATGGCCGCAGCTTTTGTAGAAAACTGTGTTTTGAAGCTAGTCGAGCAGATTTCGGATCACTGTTGTGGTTTTAAAAGCTCAAACTTACCAAAAACCCCTTGACAGCTCGTACACTTGATGGCCTTTCGATCCAAATGCAAAATGGCGGCCTGAAAATCTCGGGCATGTGCAGAAAGCAAAATTTGGAGATTATGACTTTTACTTTTCTCTCTTTCTCCTGCTCTTTGTTTCCCCTCTCCTTGCCTGAAGTTTCTCCTCACTTGCTGGAAATTTAGTAGGCCTCATTTTGGTGTAGAGATTTTTTAGGAAACTACTCATTATTTTCAAAGCACATGCTCAAAAGGTAGGTGGGTAATGGAACAAGATTTTCGTGCAGATTTTCAGGTCAAAGTTACATGGTTTTTTGGCTATTTCTCCAATCTCCTTCACTCAATTGTGCTCATTCTGGTAACATTTGTAAGATATTTTTAACCTGTTCAAGTATGTGCTCAAAGTTGTGCTCCAGGGTTAAAAGTGATGACGTCACAAGGCATAGAAAGGGTGTGGGTCCCCATAGGCGCATACGGGCACACTGGACGTCAATAGGTTAATTGAAGACAAGACCACTGGTTGATTTACAAGTCCTGCATTATAACTGTCTGGTATACCTACCCTCACAGTTTGCAATTGCTAGTGGTAAATGAATAGGGCATCCTGTTAGAAATATACCTCAAAAAAAAAAAATAAAAAAGTACACAAAAATACAATAAATCATCTTCTTGTATACTGTATTTACAGCACTGTTACAAGGATGTCTCTGAATTAAAGGTGAGCTGAAATTTTTGTATTTTTCAAAATTGTGACAGTACAAGGGAAAACGTACTTTAACGCTTATCCGTTAAACGGGCAAAAACTAACAGGAAGTTAACGGATAGTTAACGGCCTTGAAAGTGTTCTAACGTTTTGCCTTTACGGTCTAACGGTCAGCATGTCATGGCTAACGGTCATTTAGAGCGTTCCAACGTTTTGCTCTGACGCTCTATGCCCTACTGATTTTGCCTAACGGCTCATGAAAACTTTCTAACGCTTCCTCAACTTGTTCTAACGCATGCCTTTAACCGTTAGCTTTGACACTCTAACACCCTACTGATTTTGTCTAATGGCTCATGAAGACTTTCTAACGCTTCCACAACTTGTTGTATTGCATGGCTAAAGCCATTAAAATCTAACGCTTGCATCTGACGACTTAAGCATGAGAAGCAGTAGGTGCAGCTAGTCTGGTGTACCAAAAAGGTTTCCATGAATTGCCGAATATCTCACAATAACCATCTTACACGATAGTAAACTCCACATCCGTAAACATGTAGATTTCTCTAAAAAAAGTCGCGATTGTCGAATGTTTCAACCAAGGAGTGTTTGATGGCCCTGCCTTAAAGGGAAATAGCCGGATCGCAATTATTAAACTTGCATGTTTTTGAACGGACACAAGCACATCTAAACAAAGTCAAGAAACGCAATATGAACAAACTCCCTCACTTTCCTGCCGCACATTTTCAGTGACAACATTATTTTGCATTCGAACGCTTTGTTGCTGTATACTTGTTGCTGCCGTCAGAAATAAAAAAGATCTTGGACAAAAGTAATGTTCAATATTATAGTCAAGAATGTCAAATGATAATTATGTTGTGCGAAGACAAGAAAAATTCAACAGCTTGACACAATGATCACTGAATCATCCAGTAGGAAGGATATTTGCGATGCATGAATGACATTTTCGAATTTCTAGGGCAACGTAGCATGTATAGAAAATTATAGGAATTCAATAACGGGTTTCGGAAATTTTGCTATTTTCATTTCTTTGTGTTTGTTGTTTACGAAACTGACGTTCTAACGGAACTAACACTCAGATGCTAACGGCTAACGGAAACTAACAGCTTTCATCCATTTAATGGAAGGTATGATTTTCTCTAATGCCTCACCTATCCGTTCTAACGGATACAACTAATGCTCTGATGTACTGATGCAAACGGCCAACGGCTAAACTTTTCGATCTAACGCTGTGACGTTTAAAGCTAATGGTTCTGTTAACGCTTCTAACGTTTCTGTGAAAAGTCTCTAACGGGCAACTGATGGATGACTAATGGTCTTGCCTGTCTAATGGATAAGCGTTAAAGTACGTTTTCCCGTGTACGGTCACAATTAACTAATTAATATGTATTGTCACAGTGTTACAGTAATAGTAAGAATTGTTTAATTCATTGATTGGTTATTCTGACTGATATATTGTACTAGACAAATTAATATACTCTCAATCTTGATTGAAGTTTTATTCATCAATAATTACTTCAGAATCTGAGGAGGCTCCTTTTCAATCTCTAGTCAATTTTTATGCAGTATGAGAAGCACACATTACTCACCTCACCAAACCTTCACTAGAAAGCTGAGGCATTTTAAAGTTTATCTCCATATCACCGCATAGGTCATTCACTGGAACTCCCCGAAAAAGCAGCTTGCAAAGAACAAGTATGAAGAGTTTTTCAAGAACCTGTATTTGACTTTCTTGGAATATGATGGTAACTTCTTGAGGTAAGTTATCAGACCTCATATCAAGTTCATGTTACAAGTCAGAATCAATGGATACCTACAGAAGTGTCAGTGTTCTTAACTGGAATTAATTTTGTTATGGTGAGTCCCAGAGCCTCCTTTACTGAAAAGAATGGTACTCAAAGAACTGAGCAAGTCAAAAAAGTTTTAGTTTTATGGAATTTCTCTAACTGGCAAGAAAAAAGTGTGAGCCATCAATCCAAACACCAGTGCCTATTTTGGGGGTAGTGGCATGAAACTACATTTATTAATGGCTCAATATAATCAAGAAGAATCAGTGTGTGAACAATGATTAAAGAAATACGACTTTTGTTGTTTGTAGGCGATGGATATTCTCTTGTGATGAAAATGATACAAAGTTAAATAACACCACAGATGGAGTTAAGCAGCAGCCATCAGACAAGGTAACACACAGTGATTTTTCAAGGAGGGGCTGTAGTGCTAGTCTGAGAAAGAGCTGAATAATGAAATGCTACGTCAAGGGTATGCGGTCAACAATGCAGGCTCAAGTGTCCTAGGTCTAAATTTTAGCGAAATTAGTGGAAAATAATGAGGGCTGACTTTTAAAACTGAGGAACTCTGTTTTTGTCGAAGGCATTTTTCTATCTCCAGAGGTTTTATGGAGAAAATTAACTTTTGAAAATTTTAAGGGGGTGTACCAAGTTTTTGGAGATTGTTCCGTAATCAAAAACCGGCAAGGAAAACAACAGCTCGAAGCAACAGAATAGGAAATCAACCTTTCGAATGACTCAAAATCTGTGTTTCCGCGGCAAAACCTAGCGCATCCGTGTGCATTATTCAGCTCTGTCCTAGTCTAATAGACCATAAACACAGGGTGCCCAGTCACCATTGGTCAAGAACAAGTAAATGTTAGTTGTAGATTATTGCAGAGATGCTTAAATATTGTACACTCATTCAAAGTTAGCTATAGATTTACAACATTCCAAGATTTTAGCTCACTGAATATCTGTTAACTTGAAGTTGATTTCCTTTTCACTGACCAAGATCATATGACTCTAAAAAGCTAGTTATCCTCAGTGGTTTGCTCTTACACGGTACAAACAAACTGTGTTTTGCAGCAAACATTTATTATTATACTCATGCCCACATGGTTGTGCATTGATCAATTAACTGAATTTCCATCTATCAATTCCTTAAAGAGTATTTTGATAAAAACAAACTCAGTAATCCAATTGGGAAACTAAAAATTTTTATAGTAATTGTACTTGGGTATTGCAAATATATTGCTTCAAAAGTGCTGCACAGATCAGTTATCTTCTTCAGTCAGCTTCAGCTTTGGTATATGATCAAGCTGCATTACCTATCCAAAATATTATTGATTCAGAGATGTTCTCAGTTTGCATTTTTTTTAAGCCATAGCTTTCTATAAATTGTAGTAAATTTTGCAAGGGTGTTGATTTACCTCACAAGATCTTTGATTTCCTCAATAGCCTTGAATTTGGCATGGGAAATCCTTTGTTATATAATTATTATGGATATAGATAATGAAGTGTGTGAAAGGAAAAATGTAAGTTGTTTGCTGTGTTTACATGCAGAGTGCAGGAAACATGGACAGTGAGGATGCATGCTATGAATTCAACCAGGAGCAAGATTTGACACACAGGACTCATCTATACTATCTAGATTATGACTTTTCACAGGTAAGCTGAGTTGTGTTTTATATGCTTTGGCTTGCTTTGTGAAATGGAGGTGAATTGCCGAACTTTTCCTTCTTTCTTTCTTTTTTTTTTTTGTCTGAGGCAGGTGCAATTAGAAATAATTGAATGGGATACTAATTTCTTAATTGCAAAGGGTTCGAGTAGCTCTTTGCTTTTGCTCAGTTAGGTTAGCAAGAGGAAGAAAAGAGTATTTAGAGAAGATTATTGTTATCAGCTGCTATACAAAAGAAGGGAGTGAGCAATTTTTAAGTATTAAAGTTGCCTAGCAATGCAAAACTTTTGTAATTGTCACAAAATACTGTTTATTGTAAATAGAACAAATGAGACATCTAAGTTGTTGATGTCATTTAACCAAATAAAACCTTGTTTGTGAAATGCTATCAGCACCATCTGGAAGAGCAGCAGCTTATTAAACCTTTTTATTCAGTTATCATATACTGCTCAGGGTTATATGCACTGATTTCTCTGAACAAGACTCATTATCTGGAAGAGTAGTAGTTTATCAGCCTTTCAATTCACTTATCACATCCTGTTCAGGATTATATATGTTGATCTCCCTGAATAAGGTTCACTTCTGCAAGAATATGCCTCTTGATTGTTTGTACTTGGTGTCTATTCAACAGGCTGTTGAGCCCTCAGACGTTACACTAGTAGTCCAGCTCTCTATTGACAGACTGCAGATGATTGAGACTATTTGTCTCCACTGGGAAGGTAAAAGTGACAGGTGTCTGTCTTTCAGTGGAAGAGGTGTTATAGATTGTTTCCAGGACTTCAGATAGAGCCAATAATTAAATTAAAATGACAGGAAAGTTTGTTAGCTAAACAACAAATAAATTCTTATGTCACTTTGATAAATTTTACATTGCATGTCTTAGAAAGAGTACTGCAACAATGTAATCCCATTTACCTCCGTTGCTAATGAGAATGGGAAGATATTATCACTAAATATTTGATACCATTATAATGATGCATGGTTACCAAAGTTTGATCAGAAAAATAGTATCAAGTCTTTCAACACTGCATGTGAATTGACCATTTTTTCTATTACCCTGTTTCAGGTCCCATCAGTTTAGCTTTGTACATGTCTGATAGTGAGGCACAACAATTCCTAAGCTATGTTCAAAGCTCAACTGAATTACTGAAAAGAAAAAATGTTGGATATCACATTGTCTTCAGGGAAGGAGTGAGTAAATAATGCTCTGTTTGATTATTTGCACCACAAAAAAGTAATACTTTGTGCACTCTGATTGCACAAAAACCCTTCCAATGATACACCCAAATGTTCCCATTGGTTCTGCAGTTTGATAAAAGTCTGATAAAAGTCTCCAAAAGTTAGTGAGTTACAGACTTGTGTTCTCCCAAATGAGATACCACATACACCAACAGAAAATGCAGCGGTAATATCATCTTCTATATCATGTACATAAGTTTTTGTTAAACATATTTACCTTAAGTACACGATGATGATACATAGAGCCTTTTTACACATTAATGAATGGATAAGGCTAATTCCCTGGCTCACTCCAGCAATTAGTTTCATTTAATTTCCTAGTTTGAATGTCAGCTACCCTTTGCATTAATTTGGATGTGTTGAAAAAGAAGACCCAAAAATGAAGATCTAAGACCTAAGACCCACTGGTCTAAAACGAATACCCTGTGGTCTAAAACGAAGACCCTGTGGTCTAAAACAAAGACCCTGTGGTCTAAAGCGAAAACCCTGTGGTTTAAAACGAAGACCCTACAGTCTAAAATGAAGACCGTGTGGTCTAAAACAAAGACCCTATGGTCTAAAACAAAGACCCTGTGGTCTAAAACAAATTAAAACCCTGTGGTCTAAAAACGAAGACCCTGTGGTCTAAAACGAAGACCCTGTGGTCTAAAATGAAGACCGAAAATGGACCTACATTATTGGTGGGAACATGGCAACAAGAATAACACAAATAAATTAGTGGAATGAAAAGCGTTTGTTGATCCCTGTGGGATTTAGACTGCTAGTTTGAAAGATGTCTAAATCCCACAGGGTTCAACAAACGCTTTTCATTCCACTAATTTATTCGTGTTTTTCTCGTTGCCATGTTCCAACCAATAATATAGCTCCATTTTCTGCCTTTAAAAGCACACACAACCCACAATTCCTCTATTTGCTCCAACGAAGGGCTAACACTTGAAGTGTCAGCTTTTGTAATCGTTACGGTGGCCAATTTACCAATATTTCAACTTTGTTGATATATCCAAATTATTTCATTACCCCCACCGACACAGCCCCAAACAGCTTCTTTAGAAGCTATCAGCCTTTATTTATTTGTAAAATGAAGACCCACTGGTCTAAAATGAAGACCCATTGTTCTGAAAACCTTTGTTGCAAGGAAAGGCTATACACTAAGCTAAATGCTCTCATTTCTGTAGCGCGTAAATTAAATGTCATCTCAGCGCTTGACCAACTTGACAGTTACGTTTTCTCAGTCGGTACAACAGATGTCAACTTGTGTAATGCAATTAACTTCTAAGAATATAGAAATATACGTTTTAGTGACGATTTTGGTATATTTTGTCGTCACAGATGTTCTATTTTTCACATGCATTACGATGAAGTTACTTCATTACTTTGCTATACTGTCTTTGTCATATAAAGGCGCAAATAAGGTCAACTGTGCGTGACTCACAAATTTATTCAGCACAGGCTACGAGGATGATCTCCCGCCAGAATGTGATTTTCCCGGGAAGATTAAATTATCACTCTCGTATGCATCCCTGCACTGAGAATGAAATTTCATGCAGGCGTCCCTAGCGTTAGCTTAAGTGCACCAGTGTGAGCCCTATCAAACATCTGAGCTGTGCTATTTAGAACAAAATTTATCACTCCAACTCCGAAAGACTGATGTGAACACTTAGTCAAATATGTGCGGACTGTTCATTTAACAAAACTTGACAGAGAAGTCATCTTTTGACCTACGCTTTACGACAGCTTTATCAACAGCCATAACCACAAGCCTTTGAAATGTAAATGTGGTCTGATACAAAATGAAGAGCCAGTTCCATAAAAGTCAAACTGATTTGTGTGAAGAGACTAAAATGTAGTTTTCAAATTTGGTTATGACATTTTTTACCTATATCAAAGCAGCAACAGTTTTAAAACTGTTGTTCGTTTTTACACTTGCATGTGCCATATTTGATTGTACAAGATTATTCATGTAGCTTTGCAAGTCACGCATAGATGAGCTTTGAGCTCGGTCTTTAAAATGGATCAAGCAGTAGGTACAGTCACAGTATGATGCAGTATTATTGAAGTCGCCTCACTGTCATTTGAAAAAATCTAAAATGTAAAGTTGGTGATGAAGAAATGTACTAAACTCATCACTAAAACGTACAATTCGACACTCTTGGAATTTGAAGTTGCATTACACAATTTGACACATGTTGCATGCTCTTAGATGAAGCGTGCCCAGAGACATTTTATATTATGCACTGCAGAAATTTTGTGTTTATGGTTTTAGACCATTTTGGCGGGAGATCATCCTTGTAGCCTGTGGTGAATAAATTTGCGAGTTATGCACAGTTGACCTTATTTGCGCCTTTATATGATAGAGACAGTGTTGCAAAGTAATGAAGTCACCTCATCGTAATTTGCTCAATATGCATTTGAAAAATAGAATATTTGGACGACAAAATATACCAAAATCGTCGCTAAAATGTACATTTCTGTATTCTTAGAATTTAATTGCATTACACAATTTGACACATGGTGCACCGACTGAGATAACATAGCTGTCAAATTGGTCGCACACTCAGATAACATTTTAATTTATGTGCTACAGAAATGAGAGCAATTGAGCTCAGTGTATAGCCTTTCCTTGAAAAAAAAGGTTTTTAGAACAATGGGTCTTCGTTTTAGACCAGTGGGTCTTTGTTTTAGACCACAGGGTCTTCGTTTTAGGCCACAGGGTCTTCGTTTTAGGCCACAGGGTCTTCATTTTAGACCACAGGGTCTTCGTTTTAGACCACAGGGTCTTCATTTTTGACCACAGGGCCTTCGTTTTAGACCAGTGGGTCTTCATTTTAGACTGCAGGGTCTTCGTTTTAGACTGCAGGGTCTTTGTTTTAGACCGCACGGTCTTCATTTTAGACCGCAGAATCTTAGTTTTAGACCACAGGGTCTTCATTTTAGACCACAGGGTCTTCGTTTCAGACCACAGGGTCTTCGTTTTAGACCAGTGAGTCTTAGGTCTTGGGTCTTAGGTCTTCGTTTTTGGGTCTTCATTTTTGACACATCCCATCAATTTCCTGTTGTAAGGTGACAATATCATTAATTTGAAATTATTAATATTATCACAGATAGTAATAAATAATCAATGTGTTTATTTTAACTGGTTTCTAACCTCTTTTTTCAGCAATTTTACCCAGTAAATTATCTCAGAAACATTGCTTTGGAACATGTGCGCACTCCATATGTATTTTTGAGTGACATTGATTTTGTACCAGGGCCAGGAGCGTACAGTTCTCTGAGGTACATGACAATGTAAAACATCACTTTTTAGTCTTTCAGTGTTCTTTCCATACAGTGGCTATTGAGATGTGTGCTGGTAATTTTAAAAATGTAATTTATAACAAATCCAAATAATTTATCCCAATGTCAGTCCAGTTATTTGCAAGAAGTACATATACCATTTGTTCCAAAAAGTCAAATAGTCTGTTTGTTTTTAATGTGATCTTGTATTTTTTTTTTTTTTTTTTTGTATGGTACAAATCAATGAAAGCCATCATGTTCTCCATTGTTTTCTCATCCATGACTGACAGTAACTTTCGTCTTAATTTGAACAGGCAGTGGTTAAAAGCAGCTTCAAACATGAACAAAAAGGTCAGTCAGTGTTAATGATTGAAGGGTTGGCCAAAAGAGGTTCTGTAATATTTCAGGTCAAGTTTGTTCAAAATTGTGTAAACTTATTCAGATAATGTGTAATTTGTTGGGCTTGTGATTTAAACGTAATGATATAAAGTTATTTTCTTGACATCTGAGTTTAAAACCCCACCATACACCGAATGCAAATATGGCATCCAATTTGAATTGCCATTGTTCTGGACTGACTAGCCTCTCAAACATGTAATAAATAGATCCTTTTGTGTTTCCACATGAAGACGAGGCTAGTCAGTCCAGAACAATGGCAATTCAAATTGGACGCCATATTTGCATTCAGTGTACGTATTATATTGAAAAAAGGTCAACTCACTCAGGACACCCTATTCAGATTTAGAAATAGGAAATATTTCTTCACTTTTTTTTTTGCAGGCCTTTGTTGTTCCAGCCTTTGAGACTCTTCACTACAAATTAGATTTTCCAAAGACAAAAGCACAACTGCTGTCACAGTGGGACCTGGGTTCTATATTTACATTTAGGTGGGTTCATTATTAGATTACAATTGTTTCATTTCTTAAGAACAGGGCTCCAAGTTCAAATTTGTTAAAGTGGCCATTTGGCAGACTGAAATCAAAAAATGGTTGCCAGAATTAAGCACGAATTAAGATTTGGTTGCCAGAAGAAGGAAAAAAAGATGCTTGTGCAGTATTATTTGATGGTCAAAACAGCTGACTATATGTATGTCAGTATGGGTGGCATTTGCTCGTGGAGATTCATTTAATTTGTGGAGGCTGACATACACAAAGCAAAAGAGACAAGTTTTCGTAGAAAATGATGGGATATGATCACCAAACACAAATCCCCAAATCGGTGACTTATGCTGCATATTTGGATACTATGATTTTTTCTGGTCATCATAACCAAAATGGCCCCAGCTTGGAGCATTGTAAAAATTGAAACATCTAAGAATGATATAACTTTAAATTAATAATTACATAAACTATACAAAACTGTCACCCTTGGTTTGATGAGCTGATGAGTAATAATTTGAAATAAAATAATTCATAAATGTTTCATAGGAGACAATTATTAATGAGAATCTATGATATTCACTTAAAATAATTATATCTTATAGGCAATGTTTCTATAATTATATTTGCAAGATGAAATATTTATTTTAGAATAATTTTTGAAATTTTTTTCCTTGCAATATAAATTGAGAATTTATTGGACAGTTGTGTTATAAAAATTCTCACCCAGGGAATGTCTTTGTTAAAGGTGTTTGGGATCAGTTAGATGACCAATAGGTTATCTGATATTTCTCAATCTATTTCCAGACACCATGAGTGGAGTAAAGGTCATGCAGCAACCAATTATGCCAAGTGGAGAACAGCTACCACTCCATACACTGTGTGTGGGAGCAGTTAGAACATAATTATGCTGTTATTAACATTTTTGGACTGTGTTTTACAAATGGCACCATTTTTTTTGTAGTTTGAGTCAGACACATAAGATTTACACACCTTACTTAACATTTATTTATAAAATTTTTAATCTGAATTTTTCAACAGGAACATCATTTACGTTAGGAAACCAGAGAGACTGCAGCTGCCTCTGATGTGCTTTGATATGAAATAAATTACAATGTTTCAAGTGTACACAATTTTTGAGTTTCATAATGCTAGTTAATCATTATTCAATAACAAAAACCAGACGTTGAAATCAATTTTCCCTTGTGTTTCAATCTATCAATTACAGATTCAGTGGGAAGAAGATTTTGAGCCTTATGTTGTCGTAAGAAATAATGTTAGCAAATATGACAAGCGTTTCGTAGGATTTGGTTGGAATAAAGTAGCTCATATAATGGAATTACAAGCCCAGGGGTAAGTTGAATATTTTAGAATTGCCATATGATCATATACATTGCAGGTTAGATGTAAATTTGAGGGAGTGGAACGACTATGAGATAGAAAATGTGAATATTTAAAAATAATATTAAAAAATTTTTAAATCAATTGCAGTGTAGACTTTTATTATGAAGACAATCCTCTACCTTGAAACGTTATTGTTTCTAGATAAAATGATAATTATATTCAGTGAGTACTGGTAACATAAGCTGATCATATTGGGAATTTTACGAACTCCTTATTTGGTTTTACATGTAGCCAAAGGAAAAAAATGTTTTCCTCTTGAGCCAATTTGGGAAAAAAAAATCATGTTTGTTATTCTTTTTTTATTTATATACTTAGCCCTAGCTTTTCTATTATGTTGAAACTTTATCAATCTTGGGTTGTATTATAAATGTAAAGGCAACGTGATGTAGAGGTGGGTAGAGATTATTTATAGGGGCAGTGTTTTCAACTAAGTGTTATCAAAGCTTACACCTGTATTTTGTTCACAGGTATGAATTTGTAGTTTTACCAAATGTGTTCAGCATACACATGCCACACTCACCTTCATTTGATATATTTAAGTTTAGATCCAGTGCATTGTACAGAAGGTAAGTGCAAATTTACAATCTTGCTAAATGTTGAAACTGTATCAAATCCTCATGAAAAAACTGTTAGCTTTCTTTTAGTTAACACTGAATCTTGGGTTTTAAAATATCTGTAGCACTGATGTATTAACTTTTATAAAACTTTCCTCAATTTCTTCACATTGATGTGGGTTTCTTGTGGAATTTTTTCACAGATGCCTCAGTAGATTAAAACAAGAATTTCTTCAAGAAATGATAACAAATTATGGAAGGGAACATTTGGGAGATGTGGACATGGATAGTTAACAACTGTTATCTTGGTTTGTTGTAGTAGTTATACAATCATAATTTTGTAAACTTATCAGTTTTGATCAACAGTGGAAAACAAATATACTTTGTATTTAAACAAGCTTTGAGAAAATTTTACCAGGTAACAAACCAAGTTCTGAGAGGGTTTTATATGATTCTTAAATCAGAGAAGAGCAGCTGTGTCATTTTAGAAAGAACAAGGTAGCCTCTCAGCTGTTTGTGTTTTAATAAAATAGAGTTCACTCTCTGCACCCCAATGTGGGCAGCCATGTTCTCCATGCTTTTCTCTCGACATTTCCTACAAGGCTGAGTCAGACATGGAGAACTTGTTCACCTATCAAGTGCTTCTCTAGTTGGCAATCATTTCCTTTAGTCTCATGACCATGATTTTTGATTCAGCGGTAATACTTAAGGAGAAATTAGGTTCCCACCATTATAAGGGGTTCACTCTTTCTTAGCAAACCCAAAGCTAAGTTTAAACATTCGTGGTACAGATGGAAAGGATATGAAAACAGTTACATAATTTTGTTTTTGTCATAAGTAAGCTGAGTTATTTACAAACTCTAATATGTAACATATTTCTTCAGTTCATTTCCAAATTCTATTAATTAAAGAGAGCTCTTTTAACTTGTGAGCTTTCATATCCCAGTGAACACATCATTGATACATGAGCAAAATTGTTTAATAACATTTTCAAAGCTGTCTGCAGCAGTTTTATTGAGAGGTTTTCTTCCAAAGGTTTATTTTATATTACAAATCATTGGAACCTGTAAAAGTTGAGGTTATAGTTATTTATTTTTATGTGTGCCAAAGGCATAATAATTATGTTTTGTTTGTGTTGAGCAGAGACAGGATTAATTACTTTATATTTCATGTGAGGGGCTCTTATTCCTTGTTGATGCAGTGTTGACTGTATGTCTTCCTCTGAATCTATTTTTGTCACAGTGATGAGAAAAATCAGTCAGGTTGCATCCACAAAATATAACTGGAAATTATTTACCCTTGAATTCCAAATCCATGTAGATCATTCTAATTTATTGAAATTTTATTTTATTCTTGCAAAGTTTGGGGTTACAAGTCATAAATAATTATTTGATAAATTCATTATTTACACAGTAATTAACTGTAACAATAATCAAATGATTCAACTAATAAAATTGTTTAACTGTTTCCCTGTTGTTGACCGAAGTGTTTCTGTAAATGTGGAGCATTGAGAAGAAAAAGTAGCATACACATTTCACAGCGATGATAGTCACTTTTATAAGCCCAAAGGGCCATTGAAACATAAATGTTAAAGGACTCAATTGACCCAATGAGAAAATTAGTACACATAAGTAAAAGCAAATTTAAAAGCAGAGCCAATTCCTGGATTTCAAGGGGAACTGCATTATTTGGTGAGAGGCAGGCACAACAATGCACCAACCCTGCATCATAATGCAGAGCAGTGCACTGGTTCCATTGATTTTGTCCATTAGTATATGTATGTGTCTCTCTATCTCTTACTCTTATTATTTCTGGAAGACTGTCACAGGCTTGAAGTTTGAGGGGGGGGGAGGGGAGGGGAGTTATTGCTCCCATGAATTTCAAGCAAAGAGATGTTGAAGTTTCTTGGCAAACATTCTTGTCAGTACCCCTAGAGAATCCAGCTATTTACCCGTCCCCAACTGAATTTTTTTGCACTGCCTAGTTATGGTACAAATGACCTATTTTGGGCACAATATGGAATGGATGTTTAAATCAAAATACTAGAATTTTATTTAAATTTATTCACATTTAGATGGTAAGGAATCCTACAAACTGCACAAAGGTTCTATATCTATGCACATGTAAACCTACAGGCTAGTTGTTGGATTACAAGTGAATCTGGAGAGGACATACATACCAGACAGAGTATATATTAGATCCAATTTGATTACAAGCTAAATCTAAAACTGCTACATTTCAGTGTCTAAGAATGGCATTCGGGGTAGAAAGCTGACAAGTACATGTGAGAATTGCTCAAATGAAGATATATTTCTATTATTAAATCTCTAATTTTTCTCATCTCGGATAGGTACAAATATTCAAATGTTTTTATTGTCTTAGTACATAGTAATGAAGGAAAAATAATCTTCAACTAGCTTTTCCTGTTGCACTAAGTTTCATTGGCTAGCACCGTAATGTAGAGAAAAATGCAATGTAGCACACAAGGTTTGTAGATTGATGAGATCTCTTGTTTTAAATTATCTTGGTTTAAAAAGATGAACTCTCGGGAACTGTAGTAGCCCCTGAGGTTCATGTTTATGCCATGCTTTGAAAAATAAAGAATAGCATGCTACAGTAGGTAGTTTTAGAAGAGGAATGATCATTGGTTACCAAAATGTAAAAGGCAAAGGGAAAGTCACCATCCCTCTGTGATGCTCTTGCCAAGAGCCATGGGTCTAAGAGTACCTTAGCTGTACCAACATCCCCCCTTCCCCTGTAACACAAAATTAATAAAAAGGGACTATAGTACTGTGATCCAATAGGACACAAAGTGTGTTGTTTTACCATTCTAGCCACTCACAGATAACAATGTAGTACAAGTGTTGTTTCAGGGAAATGAAAGGTTTCCATTTGATTTTGATATTAAGTGGGAGTTGATGAAAATTTCAAGTCTGTGAAAAGGTTGTCAGACTGATCTATGCAATGTTTGAACATATTAATAAAACAAGTATATGTATTGCTCATAGAAACAATGTTCATTTGGTACAATAACTCTCAGTATTCTTTCTGTAATTTAAAAAAACATGGGCAACATGTTTAAATAGTCAAGGACAGTATTCATCTTTCAAGCCATGAAGCTGTTTTATTTTTTTCCCTGTAAACAGTTCCACTGTTCCTTAGGATGTATGTTGTTGTTGTTGTTGTTGCTGTGACTCCTCATGTTGTTGTTGTTGTTGTTGTTGATCTTCTGTGTGTCCTTCTACTGCTGCTCCTGCTATTTGCTATTAGTCAAAGAAAACAAACAAAGTTAAATAAAGGAAATCTTGGTGTAGTGGAAGTTTAACAAATCATTAGGCCTACACTGTGCAATGAACTATGCAATATCAACATCAACAAGTAATCCTTACTACTGAACTATCGTTCAAAGCCAAATAACCACAAATTGCAACACACATGTCCTTTCTGGATTACTCTTTTTTCAGCCTGTCGATGGCATTCTTTCCAGAATTTTTATAACAATTAACCTTAAGCAATTCTACAGTAATCACCCTCTTCCTGCCCCCAATAAACCTCTAGGCTGTCATTATGCCCCAGGCACAAGCTACTTTGTCAGTCTCTGAGGATTTATTTCATGACCTTCTTTACCATTTATTACAGGAATACACTTAGACCAGACAATAATACTTGGCCAAATTTTCAGCATACAAAGACATTAAAACAGCAGTGTTAGTTTTATTAATTTACTAACAACATGAAAAGGTACAGTTTTTGCAAAGAATTTAAAGTTCTCCTTGGATAATTAATTCTCTCTGACTTGAGTGCCCAAACTTCATCAAAACTCTCCTGTTTTTCATACAGGCAAACAAAAACACTTATTTATTAAGTAAAACACTAACCTTAGCTAGGTCACCAGCTGTGTTGCCTTCTGCAGCTCCTTGATCATGAGTAGCCATCCTTGCTTTCTCCTCCTCCTGCAGTTGTTTCTCAAACTCTGCTAACTCCTCATCAGTATATGGGTGTTCCTCTTCAACACTTTTCCACCCTTCATCTTTGTCAAATTCATCCCCTTTACTTGCTGTCAGGAACTCATCAATTGAAACAAAACCATCTTTATCCTTATCAATCTGAAATTGGTTTCAGAAAATGACACAATGTTAGAGTAAGATGGATGAAGATAAAATACACACTCTTTGTACTCACCATATTAGAGTATGTAAACAGCCTTAAATTATTGAACATTTATGCATATCTTTGTATAGCATTTTTTTATAAAAGCAACACCCAGCTTTTCTGCGTTCACATGGCCTCATCAATCACTGAGATTCAAAGAGTATATCCATTCATTGCCAATAAAAAAAAGAACGACAGCTGTAGAACTGGAACTGTATTTTAAGAATAGGAACATAGATATAGGGGCAATTTCAAATGAGTTCAAAGTTATCCACACCTAAATTTGTTTTACTTCACTTGACTGGTGACTTGTTCAAAAAACTTGCACCACTTTTTCAGTAAATCAGGTGGAAAACTAAAAACAATTGCAAATTAATCACTCTGATATCCCTTGAATTTGAGAAAATTAAAAAACACATTTGAGATAATTTCTAGACTCCATAAAAAAAAAGATAAGAAAATAATCTGATTACCAAAAAAAAAGGAAAAATATTTCCTAGCTTGTTACCTCACTCATGACATGTTCCCTCATTCTTGAAATCTCTTCATCTCGTTCTTGAGGATCATAGTCTTCATCCTTCTCATCAAAGAGTTTGTCAACCTAAGTTGAATATAAGCACAGAATCCCACATGAAGTATACCGACATTTAAATTCACCCTATACCTGAGTAATACTTCATCCCTGCTATCTCTGTGTTTCAAACCTTGTGGTAACTGAGGTTTTCAATCATTTAATACTGGCAGGAGTAATACATATCATCAAATCAGTAGTCAAAATTAAAATTACTTAATAGTGCTTTGGCCAAGGCTTTCAAGAATTTAAAATATATCTGTTTTCCTTTGAGTCTGGCAAAATATTTTAAACTATGCATATATCTCTGCATGGAAGGTAATTAACTTACTAAAATGTATATCTAAATAAGAGTTAATTCCTCACGTAATCAAAGTGATACAAAATTCTCAAACATGATTGGTCATCACCAGCCTGATGCAATTAGACATTGTAATGGGACAGTTAAAGGGACAGTCAACAGGTCATGCTTGCATAAGTGGACAGAACATATCATGTATGCGTGCTGTTGTAGCGCCTTTTGCCAAGTTAACTGATTTTTTTTTATAACACATGACTGATCTCTTGTTTCTTTCTCAAATTTTGTCATAGTTTTGGTTAATTGGTAACATCCAATTCAGTCCGTAACCATAATTGTGATAAAGAAATCTGACACCTGCTCCGCGGTCATCCAATTTTGGTAATCACTTGTATGATAACAGACCGAATTAGACTCCACTTAGTCCTTTCACCATCATGTAGAAATTAAGAATGTTGGAGGCATCATCCCAGTGATTCAAATATTGGTTCTTACTGTTTCAAACAATATGCTTATATATGGCATTAAGCAATGTAAGACAACTCTCACCTCTTTAACAAAAAGAGCCTCCAACTCTCCCGTGTCCAGGTAGTTATCACCATTTGTATCTGGGAAAGAGCATGCAGGTATCAGAATGAATAAAACAATTGTTCATGAAGTTGTTTATGTATTGGTTTGGGAGAAACTTTCTTTTCAACAGACTTGAAGAAATTATAAGAGTTTTTTAGTATTACCACCCCATTTTTTTGTACAAAACAAACACATTCAAGTATATTAATTTTTTAAACTTTAAGTCATATTAATGTTCAATAAATTGAAGTTAATATAATACAAGTTTTAATCTTAAAAAGAAGAGTGCACAGTGCCGACACTAATTGGGTGGTCTCTGATAACCAAAAATAATTAGAGAAAACTTGATACAGATTTAGGAGGCCCCACTGTCCTACATCAATCATCACACAAACTTTGCAACCAACTAAGGTCTAGCAAGACCTTGTCATTCCATTTCAGCAAACTCACTTTTTAACACTTACCATGAAGCTTGAAAAATGTTCTTGGTTCAAAGTCCTTTGCATCAAGACCATCAGTTTCCTCCCAAACTTGCTCCAGTTGAGCTTTACTTCCCTAAAAAAACATCTAATATTTATATTGCTTTTACACCACTGGACTTCAGATTTCTGCAAATGTGACCACCAAGAGGCAGACCCATTAAAATTTGGTGTTTTCTTGTAATATTAGATTAGCCAAGAAGGAGATACATTACACTGATGGTTAACAAGTAGGACTCTGGATCACAAAGTCCAGGCCTAAGATTTTGTTAAGTTGTTACAAGAGTCCCTTCCTCTTTTAATGCCTGAAATGTTCACTTACTGGGTGATGGAGATTCTTGGATGCATTAAGATGTTTCTGCCTCAATGCCTCATATCTTTCTTCTTCTGCTTTGCGTGCCTTTTCATCCAGCTCCTTTAAATGTTCCTTCCTTTTGTGTTCCTTCTCCATTTCATGCTTCTTAAATTCATCTCTGCGCTGCTGATCTTGTTTATCCATCTCTTCATGGTGCTGTTAAACAACAACAGTTATGTCCTTGAATCAATTACTCATGCTTCATGATAATTATCAGAGACAGGGAAAATTTCCCTAACCAACTATTAAGATTGATGTTAGCACCAACAAACTTGAGAAAAATATCAGATAAGTGTGTGAATTTTGGATTATTTGACTTATACATCACTTGAGTATTGGTTCATGTTCAGCATGCCTATATCAGGGTATAGATGCACATATATGGGAAGTCTGGAATGTATGAGAGAAGTGTAGTTACTGTTACTAGAAACTCCCATCTTTATTCCAAGCAATTGACCAGATATTGGTCATTGTTTGATTTCAAGTTGTCAGTTGAAATATTTTTTTTGAGTTAATCAGAGAAAACGGGAAGACAAAGTACTCTCAAAGGTGACAACACAAGGAAGGATTTTGATGATTCAAAATCAGAAAGAATTATTAACATGTAGAGAACCGGTGGAGAGAAGAGTTCTTGATCAACTGTTTCTATTTTTTTTCCCAAAACTTGAGATCTGTGATACATGTACGGTCGGAAAGACCGTCAACATCTCTTGTAACAACCTCAGCTTTTGATAAACTCCAATTACTTTTAATGATCTTAAATGACCGTGTAATCATCTGAAAACAAATGTATGACTTTGTCTGACTAAGGAAATTCCTCACTGTTATTGGTACCAGCCAACAATAACAAATCATATTTTAGAAAGTAACTGAAAAACGTCAAGAAAAATGTAAAGTCGTGATTTCCTTTCATTAGAAATATCATACATTCTGAAAGCGGCTAAAGCTTGTTTACGCGTGAAATTCTGTTTCAATATTTCATCAAAGTTTACAAACACAGCTTTCAAAAATTTCTCCGCTTCTTTGTAAAGAGATCATAAAATGTTTGGACGCCGTACAAATTTCTGATAACTTCGACTTACCTTCAATAAGAGCTTTTTAAAGTCTTCAGGGCCAAAGAAATTGGGGTTTTCGTCATCGAACACAGGATTCCAATACTCTCTTTCCTTCAGACCATTTAAATGATCATTCATTTGTCGTCTGATCATTCGCTGCCTCTCCACTTCCTGTCGCTTCAACTCATCTAATTTGGTCCTTACATCATGTTTCACTAGATCTAAATCTTCTGCAACCTGACCAGTTCTTAGTTCATCCTCAGACGCGTTGAGCAGTCTTTTAACATAGTCATCATCTTTTTCTAAAATTTCAATAACTTGTTTTAAATATCTGGCATATTCTGGATCGCCTTTCCCCTCCGCTGGAGTGTCTGGTTTCTTTGCATCTTTTCTGACGACCGGCGGAGCCACGCAAAGAACTGCCAATGTAATCAGAACGCCACATACAAGCACCCACTTTTGACGCATTTCTGATATATCAAATTAATAACAAATTGTGTTTCTACTCCAAGGAGATCAAATGAATGTCGAAAAAATTATTCAGAGAAAACAATTCATCTAAGAAGGTTCGATTAATCCTGAAACGTGGCACAATGAACACTGAGCTGCTCTGTCACATGGACAGCTGTCTAAAGGCTCGCACCAGCATTCGAACACCTGACGACCTCGGCCTACCTCGGCCGTGATCAACTGCTGGGAGATTGAAGTCTAAGGAAAACAAACAGTCGGACTGAGATTTTACTTCCCACTTTCTGGTTCGCTGCGCGCTAATTTCAGCTCATATAGTGTTAATAAATTCGTATTGGCAGCTCTTCCCAAACTAAAACTTAAAGAGCCAGTGCGGTCAGTGCCTCCTTCACAGTTTGGTCTCGTCACGCAATGCGCTCTCTCTTCAAAGTGGGGAAGGGCGCGCGTTGCGTGACGAGACAAAACAACGGAGTTATTGGAGGATTTTAGAATTCCTCTCACCCGTGGAGGAACTGAGCCATGCATGTGCCAACACATTTCAGGTGATTTCAATTCTTCTAGAGAACAATTCCCAAGGGTAAGATATCACAGTTTACCGGCTTTCCACAAATATATAGAACTACAGAATGCGTGAAAAGATGGCGTGAAAAATGTTTTTTTTCTGTTCGACCAATCATAAAGGAGTTTCGATATGGGTCTTTGGAGGAAATAATTTTAATTAAGGTGTGTCATATACTTCGAGCAGTAGTGCTGTGTCGTTGTTGTGTTGAGATTTCAAGCTCTCTCTAATCATGTCTGGCCTAGTAAAAGCTAAGAAGTACGATTGGAAGGACAGCAACTTGGCCTTGTTTGGCTCTGATCTGGAGAAAAATGTGAGGGAGCTAAAAATTTTGCCAAATCGCTGCACGAACGTGCTGTCATTATCAAATATGATTTAATCACCATCTCTGCAAATGTTTTGCGGAATCAATTAGTATGTTGTAGGTATCTTTTGCTTTTCTCAACATTATGCTTACCATTATCGTAAAGGTGAAGAAAGCATCAGCTGCTACGGAGAAGGCCTGGGAAGGCGCTGGAGAGAAGCCTGGCTTGGAAATTTGGCGTATCGTCAAGTTCAAGGTAAATAAACGCTTTGAAGCAGAGATAAAAGTTATGTATATCTCGAAATTTATCCTTCAAGAAACAGTTAAATTAGTTGAAACGTTGGTAGATCAGTTTTCAGGAATTCGGAAAGTTAAGTTCCAAAAATTTATCTTGATCTGAAGACCCAAAGAGACAAACAGATAAGAAATTTGAAGAAATGTTTGGTAAATTAAGTCCCTCACGAAGTAAAAATTTTGTTCTGGAACGCTGCCGAAAGCTCGGTATGTACGTGGGCGTGTTAATAGACTGGGTGGGGTGACGTCTTGCACTGAACCAGTAAACAGCCACAAAGTACAATATTTCAGGACTGTTGCACGGTTATGCTCATATTGTTTACTAAACAGAATTTTATTAATGTTCCTGATTTTTAATTACTTAAACGTTATGAATTGTAGTTTCAGGTTTGAGAGAAAATGGTTTGTTTTGGTTGTTTTCACTTTTCAATGAGCATAAACTATATAATGCAAATTAGAAGAAAAAGGAAGAGTTACTTGAGCATAACTTTGCAAAGTGAGTGTTAAAGACCGATGTGGAATGGGCGGTGGCAATGCATGGATGGGTGTTTCAAGAGGGTGCTGGGAAGTGATGAGTTTGTTCCCTGTGCTATATTGTAGTGCAGTGCAATCCTGAATTTTTAAAAATGGTACAGGGGACAATCCATTCAGGAGACAAACTTTGGTCCTTGAAAAATGTTCATATAATCTTTCTATCTATTGCCTTTATTGAAGGGACACCTCTATTTAACAGGAAGGGACAGTTTTTGGGGGTCAAAAGCTCTGTTTTAACCTCCATTCAGGGGACACCTTAGCCACTTAAAACATGGCTGACCGCAAAGATTGTGTACAGTAATCACAACAATGACAGCTTCCACAACAAGACTATACTGTCACAGTTGATGACAGATACAAATTGGTTTCCAAAGGTTAACAGTACAAATGAATTTGCCCCCCCCCCCCCCACACCCTGAGTCAAAGCACCAAGTTGAAAGTGAGTTTGAATTGTCAAAATATAGAAATTGTCTGCGCACCTCTTTCAATGGTGTTCCTGATGGCAGTTTAATGTGCATTTAAATAAACCTCTCTAGAGCCTCCACAACATGTCTAAAAACAGGTATTAAAAATTTTTACTCAAAAGGGAGGTGCAGATGTCAAATTGCTTAGAATTAATAAAAATGATAGTTATCATGCCCAGTGTTATGAAGAAGGTGCTTGGAATCAATCAATCAGATTTTGATGCTAGTTTGTTTCTTCATGCCAATTTTTTTATTTCAGTAACTTAGTTATTTGTCCTACATTAAATAGGAGATCAGAAAACTTGTCACACCTGGTTGGCTCATCCTTGCAGAAAAATTTAAATCCTAGCTGCCACATAAATGTTGAGTTACAATAGAGTTCTGCCTTGTAGATTCATCCCTGGTCATTGGGCTAACTTATCTCAGTATGAATAGACTCTTTCAATGTAAGCATTTTAAATATTCCAAAAATAATAGTCTTTGAAAAAATTCAACTTACAATTACTACTGTCAGTTAGAGGGTAATTGAGGGCTGCTGTTTAAACCAAAATGCCATGCTTCTACAGTTACTGTGAATTTATTGAAGTCACAATTAATCACACTGCACATGGTAGAAAACTAAAAATGAAGAAGTCAAGAACTGCATAAACATAATAACTGTACAGAAAGAGAGAGGAAAATGAAATTATGACCATCATAGTAATATGCCACCTCTGATAATGATGTCCAACTCCTAAAAGACTAAATATGCGGTATCTTGGTGGCATATTACTATTATAATGATAGTCATAATTTCCTTTTCCTCTCTCTTTCTGTACAGTCATCATGTTTATGCAGTTGTTGACTTTATGACTGAACATTCTGTTATATTGTTCTCCCCATATCTTTCTGCTGTCCACAATTACATCTGAAATTAATACAGAAACTATACTCAGATTTGTGAATAATGATCAAAAAATGTAAAATGTTCAAGCATGACTCGTGTGACATGTCATGATGAATTGTGTTTTAAAGGTCACTCACTGGCCTAAAGAGGATTATGGCAAATTCTATAATGGAGACAGCTACATTATTCTCAACACCTACAAGGACAAAGAAAGTGATGAGGTATGAAAACTGACATGAGGCAGTCATTCACTTTGGTAGGAAATGTAAGATTACCTGGATGCCTCATAAGTGTTACTTGCTATTTGTATTTTGAAGCTTTTGTATGATGTTCACTTCTGGATTGGCGCAGGATCCACCCAGGATGAATATGGAACAGCTGCTTATAAGACAGTTGAACTTGACACATTTGTAAGTTTGAGTTAATTTCTTTATATAAAATTACCGACAGTGAATTGATCAAAGAACAATTATAAACCCAAGTTATCTCTTGTAATTACATGTTTGCCATCCTTCCCTTTACTTGTGTTTATGTTGCCTGGGACTCAAAAAGGAATGATGCCAATTTTTTTAGGCATTGCCAGACAGCAAGTAAGGTATATAATGTTAATTGAACTTAGTGGAGTGCAATTTTGTCAGAAATCGTACAATATATATATTTTTCTTCTCTTTGTAGCTCAATGACAAGCCAATTCAGCATCGTGAAGTCCAGAATCATGAGTCAGACATATTTAAAAGTTACTTTCCACAGTTACAACTCCTAAATGGGGGGTATGTAAAGCTAATAACTAATTATCCCTAATTACTTACTATTTTTTAGACGAATTGATCTTTTTGCATTTCAAAACTTTTTTCTTTCATGATCCGCTTCATTATCCGATCCTTGATCCAGTCCAAGATTATATTCTGCCCAATCTTGGATTTAAATTAAAGAAAATTACAACAGCTGATGTCTAAAAATTTCAAAAGTCTTTGTTTCACTTCTTCCCAATAACAAAAACTGAAAGTATTGTTCCATTAATATAAAATATACATGCATCATCTATCACCAAAGAAAAGGGATCTATATATCATATCTATTTTCAAATTGCAATAAACCTTTTTAATTACAGGTGTATATAATATAACAAGTTAACAGGCTTCGAGCCAACAGAGACACCGCACCAGAAGGATCCAAAAGGATTCACAGTCCAAACCTCGATAAATAATAGAGGAAGTAATGCGGCACACGAGGACGGACAACTTCGAGCGAAGGAAGACATATACTCAATAAAAAATCTAAAAGTTTAATACAAAGCGTCTTGGTCCGTGATGAAGGTGACTCAGACTGAAACGTTTTGTATTAAACTTTTTAGATTTTTTATTGAGTATATTTCTTTCTTCGGTCAAAGTTGTCTGTCCTTGTGTGCCACATTACTTCTTCTATATATATTTATATACAAGAGACAGATTATAAGGAAATTAATTGCTCATTTGAACAAATTAAGACAACTATGATACATAGTTTTTACAAGCACTAAATGCAAGATCCCTTGTACTCAAACTACCTAGCAGAAAAGCTACTTCAACTTCCTTAAGTGCAGAACAATATAACAATTTATGAACATAATTAAAAAAACACTAGTTAATTAAAATAATATTGCTGACCCCAGTCAATACAAAGTAATATACGATTTTTCTTGAGGGTTTTTTTTTTCAGTCCTTCTCTGAACAGATAATGTTTATGATAACCATTATGATGCATGGCTATATTTTTCTGTAGGGCTGACTCTGGCTTTAGACGTGTTGGACCTAAAGAGTACAAGCCTCGCTTGTTGAAGTTTAATGATGAGGTAAACAAACTTCTGCAGATGTACTTTGTATTATGAAGACACAATTTTACAAAGAACTCTAACTTTAACTTAAGTTTGCTCTGTGACTGTGTGGTGAAGGTTTCAGTACCTCTCATCGGGCAGCATTGGATGCATATAAGGCCGTCCCATGTTGCAACTTTCTGGATTTGTTCTAAATAGCCCTGTGTTCAACTCCCTGGGTCAGTGCTATAAATAGCCATCTGGTTCACCACTTTATATTTGAGTAAGTGTTTGTCCCCTGGTTGCCTTTATTGGCCCTGAAAAGCATCATGTGGAGAATGTATTTAAGACTCTCTTCTTTTTTGTTCTGAATGAAACATGAGTTTGTGTTTAATGGCTGAAGAAGGTATTATTGAATTACCATTTATAGTAATGAGACTTAGTCAGCCTCTTTAAATTTGTATAATTTGTATAATATATAGTGCTTGAATATCCAGAGATGTACATGTTTTGAGTGGCCTTTGGATGATTTGTTTGAAGGGCAGAAACAAGGTCAAAATAACCGAGGTGGCATATTGTAAGGAAAGCATTACTCCAGACAATGTCTACGTCATTGACAATGGTGAAGAAGTTTATCAGGTAATTTACGTAATAGATACAATTGTTAGGGCAAAATAATGTTGATTTAATTGTATTGAGTATTCAATTATTTTAAAATTATATTATTTACTTGAAAGCACCTTGCCTTAATTGTTTTAGACTGGCAAGTTTTGAAATTGTTGAAATGAAAAAATTTGAACCACTGAGCACTGCAATATCTAGAGACAATGCTTAATGATTATAGGAGTGTTAGCTCTTCACTTTTACTCTAACAAAGGGCTGATGCTCAGTACATCAGCTTTATGAACTCCTTATGGAGGCCAATTTACATTAGAAACTCTGCTGATCACACAAAATTTTCTTGTACAGTTTGTAGTTTCCCAGAGGTTACAAAAAAGTTAAACAGGCTATGTACAAAATCTTTCTTTTTAAGTCATTTAAAGGGTAACAAGCAGGCAAGCCCCACCTTGCCTGCTCAAGTAGCAAATCAGAATACACGATTCATTTGCAGAGCTTTCCATCCTGGCCTACTTTTCTTGCAAACTTTAGGATTTTTAAGTGCATAAGCAAAGCTTATTTTGGTTAATTTATTCGATCAATACAGGAAGAAGTCTATTATACAAATGGTGTCACTTCATTGTTTTGCAGATAAATGGTTCAGGCAGTGACAAAGATGAGAGATTCAAAGCTGCCCAGTTTTGCCAGAATTTGAAGGTGAAAACTTAACAAAATGATATAAGGACTGATTATCAATAAAAGCTATCATCAATAACATAACTTGCATTTACTGCATTTTAGTGCCAAAACATGAGAGCAGATATGACATTCCCACAGTCAACATTACTCGTCTTGAAAGATATGGGGACATTGATGTGGGCAATAAAATATGATATCAGATATAGCAGATTCTGGAGAAATTCAACCCCAATGTCATCTCACTGCCAAGTAAAAGGAAATAATCATAACTAGAAATACAACAGCAGAGCTCTGATGGGTAGGGTTCCAATGCTTCAGTGGGCCAACAAATATCCATTATTCCCTGAAGCATTGTTCCAGAGTATGTAGTACTTTGATCCTTACAGTTTCGATGGATGGACATTGTTTTGCTAGTCAAAAGAAAAGACTTCAGTCCTAGGACTACAAAACGTAAACCACCTGTTGAGGAGAAAACATTTCATGTAAATTAGTTTTTTTTTTAAATTGTTGTAACTTTTATAAGAATAAGGCTCTAGAACACAGATCAGCTTTTTAATGAAATTTTATTGTTATGGCAGAGTGAAAGAGGCAAGGTAAAAGTGGAAACTAAAGGTGAGGTATATATATTTAATTGAAAAAAATTACAACTTGAGGGAACAATAAATGCAAGTTGACCTTCAAATCTGCAGAAAAAAAGGTCAGAAATGTCCACAAACAAAAAGGCTATCTCCACTTTTCTCTGGAAAATGTCGCAAGCAACCTATTTCAAGTTGCAGAAATGCAACTGCCATATGAAGGAAAGAAACTTTTGACACCTTAAAAGTAAAAAATGCTACTATTTGAAGTCACAAATTTTCATGTTGATCAAAAGCACATCTATACAACACTAAAATGCATTTTGTGTGGGATACAAACTATATACAAGTTTCTGGGTAGGACAAAACACTGACCTCAGGTCAACTGACCCCCCTTACTGACCCCCTCTTAAATTCACTGAAAATCGTGAATTGAAGCTAACAATAACAACCTAATGATACAAACTTACGATATTATAATACACTCACCTCTTAAATTCCAAAATGGCAGAAGATGGTCAATCTGTTTAATGCCTATAGTCTGCCATTGTCCAAACTTGTTTTACCACAATTGTTAGGTTCTCCTACACTCATAAACGAGTGGCAAATGTGTGGAAACATTGTGTACTGGGTTGTATGTGTTTCCATTGAAAAGGATTGTTTTTCTTCAACCAAAGCGCGAGAAACCGGAAGTTTGAAGTGTTTTGGTAGTACCAGGTCATGCTCTAATTCCCAATACCAATTGTCTTCAATCTCATCCCCAGGGTATTCTTGTTTTCTAATATATGGCGATGTCTTTTCCTTCGTTTGTTAAAAATTGCGTATTACCTTGTAAGTCTATTAGTCATGACCATTTATCTTATTATATCATAATTTTGTATAGTTAGGTTGTTATCGTTAGCTTTAATTCATGATTTCCAGTGAATTTAAGAGGGGGTCAGTAAGGGGGGTCAGTTGGCCCGGGGTCAGTGTTTTGTCCTAGCCCCAAGTTTCTTATAACATATGTTAGTGAATCAAGCATTGGATGTTATCCTTAAGTAGCATGGTGTTATAAAGTCAGACATGTAAATCAAATGAGGCCAGGTATGCTACAATAATTTAGTTTTCTAAGTTTTCATCGATCTACAGCATCATCCCTGATGATCCCGTAGATCGGCAAAATTTCAGAAAAACTAAATTATCATAGCAAATACTTGGCCTCACTTAATTTACATGTCTGACTTTACATGTTAGTGAAAATGCAAAAAATTCAAGTTAATTGAAGTTAAGAGAGAAAACCAAATTAAAGCAGTTGTACACCAGTTTGAATTTAGTTACCGGTAATTATACACAGAGATCAAAGTACTTTTAATTAATAATAACTTAACAACAATGAACTATGAATACTGCTTAATTTTGCATACTTGTTTTTTTTATTATAGAGGGAGGCTTTGGAGGACTTCCCTCTGGTGATCCAGATACTGAGGTTAAAGCTTAGTCTGATAAGAATATTGCAAAATCAGCTGAAGTTTTATATTCTACCTGTCTCTTTGTGAAATTATAGTCTTAAACATAACCATTACAATTTACTCAAATGTGATTACTGCATCAGGTGCTTTTTTTTTTTCACTTATTATTCTGCAGAGTTGTAATCAGACAGTTGGCTATAATCGGACACCTATAATCTGGGGAATTTCCAAAATGAAGGAATTTTTTACTTTAGACATTGTCTCTACTGGAAATATTTCCTCCTTTTTTTTCCTTTTTTCTTTCTGAAATTGCAATGGTTATAATTAATTGGTAACAGAACTTTGTGTCATCCAATTCAGTCTGTAATCATACTCATGATTAACAAATCGGACTCCTGCTTGACAGTCGTTTGATTTCGTTAATCACTTGTTGATTACCAACTGAATTGGACTCTGCTTGGTCCTATTACCATTACAAATATGGTCGATTATCCAGATTTTTCAACTTTTTATAAACATAATATGAATTTCTTTATGGATCATTGGCTTGGTATGTTAGAGTAGGAGAAATAAATCAGACGAACATGGTTCTTTCACTCAGCAGCGAGGCCTCATCGGAAAGAAAATCCTGAAGTTTTGAGAAATTTTATTGAGAAATTTCTGAGACCATCCCCCTAAGAAAGTGTTTAATGTAATAACATTAGCATGATAGTAGCAATTGCTATGTCACACCTATTATTTCAAACTTCAATCCTTTGGTCAACACATGTGTGAACTTGGTCTGTCTGTTAAGAGTGAACTTGGTCTGACTGTTAAGAGTGATGGTTGGTTTTTGAGGGCTTTATATATAGTCAGCAGGTGTTTGGGAAAACTGTTTCCAGCCATTTTAACTGAAAATAATGCTTTTTACCGCAAAGACAGTAACATTTAGTTTTGGAATTGTCATGATCTGCATTTTAGTGTTTTCTTTTTGTATTATTATCACCAATCTTAATGCTCATTATATTGATAGGATCCAGTAGACGATGATTTTGAACCCACCATTAAGAAAATAAGTGATGCCAGTGGTCATCTGGAACTTTCTGATACTTCTGGGTTCAGCAAGTCAGTGCTGGACAGCAAAGATGGTGAGACTAAACTCCATCCTCATCCCCACCCCCCCCCCCTAGCACAAAAAAAAATAGGAGTGAAGTCAACTTGTTTACAGTACTGTAACAATCTTGGTGCCATGACAAGGGAACGTATTACCTCTTACTGCATTGGCTTGGGTTAGATATTCAACCAGGGTTCACCTGTGCTTCAAGTTTGTAGTTTCTCTCTCCCTCACAAAATCAACACTCCTAATTCCCATTTCTACCCAGAAACAATTGCTGTATTTAAGTAATGTCTCATAATTATTATTTTAGTTTCAAGTTTTTTTTTTTTTGTTGTTTTCCCCTTTCATTTTGAATTTGACTTGACCGTCTTAGTGTACTGCTCAAGTTTCAAAAAAGAATTGTTGATTTCTTTTGAAAGTAAAACTGGTGACAGTATGTTACATTTGTTTGTTCATTTGCCTGCAGTGTTTATTGTAGACAATGGCAAAGAATGTTTTGTCTGGGTTGGAAAAGAGGCCAGTGTTGATGAGCGGCTTAAAGCAATGCAGTATGCACATGTAAGTAGGTTTTCTTATCCAATTAAAACTTCCTATATTTTTGACTTCATATGTTCATGAAGTGTGTGTGTGTCTGTCTGTCTGTAGGAGGGATGCTTGCATGCCAGCATGCACTTGCCAAATTGATGAAGTTTGAGTGAGTGCCGGCATGCAACCACCTACTTGATAAAGTGCACTTGAACCATCAACCCATACATATTACCTCAATTGGGTCCGTGTTTCGTGCACCTGACTAAAGAGGACCAGCAGGCCCTTTCAAAATAGTTCTGTCATTTAATTAATTATACAGCTCCACGAGTGTGCAACACTCTGCGACTTGTGTGTGTGTGTGTATATATAACTAACTAACTGCAGACAGTACTGTTTCGGCCTTCTGGGCCTCATCAGTGCAGGGCTGATGCTAGGATTAGGGAAAACCGATATGGGTCCCCGAACGATCCTACACGTGTGGTATCGTCTAAGCCATGCATAAAAGTAGAGCGTAATATTTGTTGATCTTAGAAAAATACAACTTTTACGCTTTAATCCCTACAAGCCTGTTTCGTGATTGCTCACTTATCAGGGGATTTATTTGATGAGTGAGCAAACACGAAACAGGCGTGTAGCGATGAAAGCGTAGTTGTTGTATTTTTCTAACTCATTAGCTTATCAGCTGCCAAGTCACTTACTTTTAAATTCATTTGTTCATTTCATTTGATTTGTCTCGCTCTGTCGATTTTGGAGATTGATTAAAGGGCAGCTTTTATCTAGCCATGTCAAACACCCTTGCTGTTTAATCGGACAGTAACCCACAAATCAGCTGATACACGACGATAACTTCGACTTTAGAGAGAGGTGGTGCTAGAAAAATATTTGGAGCACCAACTCTAACTTTGTTTTCCAAGTTCGTTGCATGTTGCTTTTAGTAGTTTATGTGGGTCGGTAACTGTTGTTTCTACACTTTCTTCGGCTAGATGAGGTGAAACGTAAAAAATCAGGATTGCCCAATAACCTAGTCTCCTTCGCAGCCGTTGTTTGGGCTCGTCACGCAACGCTCCCTCCCCCATGTTGGTGGAGGAGGGAGCGTTGCGTGACGAGCTCAAACAACGGCTGCGAAGGAGACTACCAATAATCTGATGTTAACTTATATTTTGCCCAGGGCTACTTGATGGCGAGCAAACATCCCCTCATTCCAGTATCTGTTGTGAAAGAGGGCCAAAAATGTCCAAGATTTGATGCTTTGTTCTGAAGTGGCAAGGTAAGTCGGAATATACGTCAATGTTGAAACAATGCTTCGGGCGTTATTCATTCATTGATTGTTTGTTTGCATGTTTTTAGAGTTGCGTGGCCCCTTTAACCCGTGGGACATATGCCCTACAAAGACGGGGAGGGGGGACGGGGAAATGGTCAAGTATCCTGTATCCTATTGCTTTTTTGCCTAAATATGCCTTTTTGCGAAATTTTGATTGTCGAAGCTGAGAAAGCATCATTCATTATCATATTGAAAACAAAACCTCATTAAAATTAACTTCCAATGCACTTTAAAAGACGCCTACTACAAAACTAGTTTCGTCCACAGACCTCTCCAGTTGTATCATAGTTATGGTTGTATAAATATCCCGTATTCCGTTAATTTCGTTGGTTTTTATCCCTATAATTCCAGTTCGATTTTCTCCAATTTTTATCTTTGATATCTTGTATCCTGTTAATTTTCGCCTCAAGTATCTCGTATTCCGATAACCCCTAATAGGGGCCTCAATCTCTAAGCAATGACTTTTGAGGAATTTAAACCACTATTCATTGTTGGATCGTGAAGAACATCGGCATCAGCATATGCTACTCTTTTCTTTGTTCGTTTGTTTGTAATATAAAATGCACTGAAGGATGCATTTCTTCAGCGTTTCTTTTCGCCTGCACACATATAAGGTCGACTCTTATTCGCTTATTAGCAGATCCTGCTGTTGGTTATATAGCTCAGTCGATTGGTTCTTTGGCGTCGCAAGAGGCAAATTAAAACAAACCAAAATTCTTGGGTTCGAAGTGAGCTGTTGAATTTGTCTGGTATTCAATGCAGTAGCATTAATGCGATATCCTTTGAGTATCGTTAAACCAAAAAACCAAATTGACCACAATGGCCAGTCAGAGTAAAGGAAAACTTGATGAAGGCAATAATAATTGACAGTAATAAACAAAAATCATCCTTCCGGCGCACTGTCTGGTATTTTCAACTGGGTGGCGCAATATTTTAGAAGCAATCACAGAGTTTATTGAAAAAAAAAAAACCCAACACATTGGAAAGCTTACTAACGACACTTGAGGGATATTTACTCTATCCCTTCATTGTCGTATCTTTTTCCCTTGATTTCAAGTTATTTATAAGTGCTTTATCTGTTTCATCTTCAGCAGACTTTCAAGGACTTAATGGCAGCCAAACTATCGCAGAATATGTTCATGGATTGCATCTTTTCTAATTAAAAAGTGAATGCGAGAGTTTTCGTAAGTTTTATAGTTTTTGGGTAATTTTGTATTAAATCCTCATTTTGTTGAAATGACCTTAACTGCCGTTAGAAAGCTACATTGTATTCCATAAGTGTAGCTGTGGGCTTTTCGGTGATTTATTGCTGTCAACTACTTTGTGTAAAGTGGTATTTAGAAACGAAATAAAATTACAGTGTGGGCTGAAGTCTTGTAGTGCATTAACGAAACTTAATTTTTCTCCCTGACGGTTCAGACGTGACAAGGAAAAAAGTTATTCCGGTCTCTTAGCCGTAACTACAACGTTATGGGATAGACGGCTCTCTACTACTGTGGATTAGAAATTTTTTGACGAATAGAAGGCAGCGTGTAGTGTTAAGGGGCAATTGTTCAGACTGGTCACCCGTGATTTCAGGTGTGCCTCAAGGAACAGTACTCGGCCCAATCCTATTCATTATTTATATAAATGATATTTCGGCAAACATTGCATCAACCGTGAAAATCTACGCTGATGATACTAAAATCTATCGCAAGATCATGGAGCCTGATAAGGATATACCAGCCTTACAGCTGGACTTGAACAAATTAAGCGATTGGGCTAACAAGTGGCAGTTGCGCTTTAATCCTGAAAAATGTGAAGTTATGCGTGTAACGCACAGTAGAGACAGATCCAAGCCTAGTTATTCCCTTGGTACGCAACTAAAATCTGTCGACAGCGCCAAGGACCTAGGGGTCACAATAAACTACGATCTATCTTGGGGTAAACACGTTTCCTACATAGTAAACAAGGCGAACAAAGTGTTGGGTATAATTAGGCGATCACTTGGAAACGATAACCGCTATGCGTTTTCCTGCCTCTTTAAGTCGTTAGTAAGACCTATACTCGAATACGCTGTCCCCGTCTGGAGCCCCTACCAAAAAAAGGATATCGAATCCTTGGAAAAAGTCCAAAGAAGGGCATCTCGGTTGGCATTAAAGCAAAAACGCGGAGAAATGAGCTATGAAGACCGCTGCCGCCTACTGAATTGGCAAACTTTGGAGAAACGAAGAGAGTTTTTATCTCTGATCCAGTGCTACAAGATAGTTCTGGAAATAGATAGTCTTCATTTTTCGGACTTTTTTGAACTTACTAAATGTAATCGAACTAGAGCCAATCACGATTATAAGCTCTACGTAAAAATAGCTATCGTAAATTGCTACAAATTTTCTTTTTTTGTACGGATCGTTAATATGTGGAATAATTTGCCTAAAGATATCGTACACGCAGGATCATTGACTTTATTTCGTAACAGACTAAAGATTTACATGAATATTGATTGAGATGATGGTAAACAGTTTTTAATTATCTGTATATAATGTTTTGATCTTTTATTCGGGGAATCTTTTATATAGGGTTAACCTCTAGAATATCCCCTTTCGAGAGATACTTTTTTTACAATTTTTTTTATTTTCCTTTCTCTTGAATAAAGTATTGTATTGTATTTTTTGTATAACTGAGACGAAGAGTGAAAACACCATTAAACTTTCTTCTCGCATAAAATCTCCACAAATCAAGAGAAGTTTGACAACCCCACGGTCCCACGAATTTGTTGGAGAGGTTGCGACGGAACAGGATTTTCGTGTATGCCGGTTTAGACTGACTGTCAAAAGATCACTGTTCTGGGAGGCTTTATTTCCAAAGCTTTGTTATTGAACTGTAAACGGGAACCCTTGCCATGCTCATTAGTGTTTCACTTTTTCTTCAATCTCTCAACTCGGGAGACTAAGGGAAGACATTCCACACCATGGTACATCAGCTTACTATGAATTTTGCGGGTATCCTAGCGGATTTAGACCCCCTTGGTTTGGACCCCCGGTCTAGATCCGCTAACGTATGCGGCCTAGGTCCAAATGGCCCTCCTTGCTTAAAACTCCTGACTGCGTTGATTTAGCTTGTACTACTACTTGGTGGTTACTAAAAAGGAGGATCGCCTGTCCGTAGCATAAAAAGTCGATAACTACACTGTACACAGCCCACAATACTTCTTCGTCATGTCTAATATTGCATGCGCAGTTTTCTTACTGGATTCGTACAAAATCTCCACGCCCCCAGCTGGGAGAACAATGCCGTCTGCGGTTTGCATGTGATTAGAATTCATATACAAGAACTTTACATGAAATTTGCTGTATTGGTTGTCCACTTTATTCTCGCCTAGAAACTGAAATTTTTCTTAATTTGGAAGTAAAAAAATGAACGAAGGCGGATCTAATACTGGTCAGGATAGAAACACGACTCTCACTTTGTAATCATTCTCGACCTCTTTCCCAAAGTCCATTCCCTTCCTGGAAGGATTTTGATGATATCGCGATAAAATTTACCTGATTTCCCCCCTTTGTAATATTGTTTGTAACCCCCCTCTCAATGGCGGTTAATAAACAGTTAATTTCCCATAGCCCCCCATTCTACTCTGTCGGCGACGACAGTTGATCCCCCATTCCTCCTGAAAATTACGTGATCCCCTTAAAAATCCTTCAGCGGAAGGCTTCCAGGTGATAGATAATAAGTGGTTCCGTACTGACGGCTATTCTGTAAGGGAATTTATTTATTTAACGAGCAGACTAGGTTTGCTTTTACTCCATCTCATACCAGCTCAGCTCGCTTTCTAATTGTATGATTACAGTTTTCTGACTTTGTGTTTAAAAACTCGCAATTCGTTAACTGCACTATCAACCTCGGTTGCCAAGCAAACCGAATGAACTCAGAGCAAACCAGGCTAATGGTGTTTGACAAAAACACAATTTGAAAATCCGAGAGATCGACAGGTTTGTTTGTGAGAGATATAATTTACACTTACGTCAAATGATCGCCGAGTAGAAGTAGGAAATATGAAATATGCGCAAACCCAAGTGTGAAGATACCCTGAAGTGTCATGATTTATTTATACCCTCCATAGACCAATCACAATGGCGATGGATCGACTAAATTAAGGTATTTAAAACAGATCTATTTCGAATTACAGCTGAGAACAACACCGAACGTCAAAAGTACTCTGACAATCTTCAAACGGTCGATACTATAACAGGAAGAAATTGCTCTCAGCAATATAATGGCGGGGCTCGTCAAACCAAAGAAGCGTTGTTGGCAAGAAACAAACTTGGAATATTTTGGAAGTGACACTGAGAGACAAGTAAGTGTTAAGAGAGACCTGGGATTTCGAAACTGCGATGAAGACATGATGGTTTTAAACCCCGCATAGTTCTTGATTATGAACGATAATTCTCACTGTTGACGTAAATTGGTAACGGAAACTCCTGCCCTTGTTGTGGTCTTTTAAACTTCTTGTGAAGAATGTTGTTTAGGGTATCTGAAACATTTTTGCTGAAGGCCATAAGACAAGCAGCAGGTTCAGATATAACATTTAAACAATTCATGCCACCTGCATGCTGCTGCCAAAACGCATATTTATGACCAGCATTGAGCTGACAGTTTTGTTTTAAACACTGAAATTAAGAGCTCTTAAAAGAGCATCTCTTGAAATGTTTTATGCTCTGGTTATTCAAAGGGGTCTACTACAAGGAGAGGAAAAGAGAGAAGTGTTTACCACATGAAACCTTTGCCTGACTTTCTTATAAATCAACCTAACCAGAGGGTTTAATTTCACATATTTACATAACGACCAAACTTTGTTTTAAATATAGCACTATAAAACAATACTCAATGCAGACATGCAGCGCTGACTGATTGTTGTGTTGAGATTAAAAAAACATCTTATTGTCTGATGTGAAGCCTCCGCAGTTATCATTTCAACTACGAAGCGACCTAATTTTGACGCGGAAATATGTTAGCCATCCCGCAACCCAACATTTTTCCACCGTAGGCGTGTTGAGATCATTCTTTTTGGATCATACGAACCATTTTTGCTGGCATTCAGTATTATAGTAGCGGGTTGGTCACAGTTGAGGTTGATTTCGTTCTTCGGTTCGATGATTCTCTTCTCTGTTGTAGAATCGAAATCATTCGAAAGAATACTGATGGTTTGATATAGAAGTAGAGAAAAATATCACCAAAGATCAACTACGAGACGGCTAAGTACAAGACGGTATAAGTGTACAGCAAACAGTTTTTAAGGATTTGTCTCACAACACTGTGCTTCGGTTTCCCTTCAGGAAGGCTCTTGTCTCAACAACAACCTTAAACACTTCACGGTTCATTGAAACAAAGTAAATTTAGGCTCGATGGGCGTTGTATCTTAAATATAAAGTCACCGATGTACCGAATTATACAATAGCAAATGATCGCGCTAGATCAGGATAGAGTGATGACATGCCGAACTGCAATAAAGTTACCTTTTTTCTCCGCTATGAAGGAGCTTTAGCGCTCGCTGTGGACAAGTAATTCTTTTCTTCTTCTCTTTATCATTGTAAATATCATCATCATCATTATCAATAACAACTGTCTTCATAATCATTATTTTTTTTTTTACTTTAATATTAGTATTGTTAGAGAGGCTAACTAAAATTATCAGGTATCTCCACATTGTATCCGATTTTTGTTATTTGTAAACATCTCTTTGAGTAATTTTGCAATAACCTTTTCAGTTTCATTAGTCCTTTGGTTTTGAACTGTGAGTTTTAGAAACTTGGTTCTTCTCGATCTTTCATTTTCGAGAAAGTCGAAAGAAAATGTAATTAATTTTCCCGGCTTTTCCACGGTTTGGAAAAAAAAAGATAATCTGAAGAAATTCAAGCACCTTGCTATGCATAGAGCTTGTTAGCTCCAAGTCTCTTTATGTACCGCCCTTTGCATTCTGCCCTGTAGAAAATTCAATCACCAAATGACAACGTAAGGATTTAGAGGGAAGTCTTTAAGTTTGTTTGCGAGGAGTAGGTGGCTTACAGAATCAAAGGCCTTGATTAAGTTCGTCGTAAACATTCAAACAGCCATCCGATCATCAAGGAACTTGCAGACTATACGCTACATGAACTACCCTTCCTGTACTCAGTGGAACTGTCAGTTGCTGAAGCTGTCTTCTACAATTTTCGGGGCGTAAAGCCTGTAGACAACTTTCTCTAAGCCTCGATTAATGACTGGTGTCACGTTGATTGCCCAGTAATCTCCTTTTAGTCTCCTGCACAGACCTTTCACCGCCAATCAGTTGGACCTAAATTTGGTACCCTCGCGGGTGTCCTGCCTATCGCGCTCAACTCCGCTCACTTAAAAAAAAGGGAAAAAGAAACGCCTGTTCTGCAGGCTACCCCCACTAGTCTATACGTCTGCCCGTCTGGAAACAAAAAGAAATAAAGCCTGTTCTGCAGGCTACCCCCACTAGTCTATACGTCTGCCCGTCTGACAACAAAAAGAAATAACGCCTGTTCTGCAGGCTACCCCCACTAGTCTATACGTCTGCCCGTCTGGAAACAAAAAGAAATAAAGCCTGTTCTGCAGGCTACCCCCACTAGTCTATACGTCTGCCCGTCTGACAACAAAAAGAAATAACGCCTGTTCTGCAGGCTACCCCCACTAGTCTATACGTCTGCCCGTCTGGAAACAAAAAGAAATAAAGCCTGTTCTACAGGCTACCCCCACTAGTCTATACGTCTGCCCGTCTGGAAACAAAAAGAAATAACGCCTGTTCTGCAGGCTACCCCCACTAGTCTATACGTCTGCCCGTCTGACAACAAAAAGAAATAACGCCTGTTCTGCAGGCTACCCCCACTAGTCTATACGTCTGCCCGTCTGGAAACAAAAAGAAATAAAGCCTGTTCTGCAGGCTACCCCCACTAGTCTATACGTCTGCCCGTCTGGAAACAAAAAGAAATAAAGCCTGTTCTACAGGCTACCCCCACTAGTCTATACGTCTGTCCGTCTGGAAACAAAAAGAAATAACGCCTGTTCTGCAGGCTACCCCCACTAGTCTATACGTCTGCCCGTCTGACAACAAAAAGAAATAACGCCTGTTCTGCAGGCTACCCCCACTAGTCTATACGTCTGCCCGTCTGGAAACAAAAAGAAATAAAGCCTGTTCTGCAGGCTACCCCCACTAGTCTATACGTCTGCCCGTCTGGAAACAAAAAGAAATAAAGCCTGTTCTACAGGCTACCCCCACTAGTCTATACGTCTGCCCGTCTGGAAACAAAAAGAAATAACGCCTGTTCTGCAGGGTCACACGGCTTAGCAAACTTCAGATTCGAGTCACGAAACAGTTCTTGTGCGGATCAGCCTGTCTTTTCCGGCGGTACTGCTCAGTCGTCTTAGTAAACAAATATTAAAATGTGTACACACTGAACGATTTTCACGGCTAGTGATTTATGAAATGTACGCTAAGCAAGTTGCTTCTAATACTTGATTCTCGTCTTATTTCTTCTTTGAAACTTTCTTTGGACCATGCAGCAGTTACTGTATTTCAAAATTCTTTCACTGGTGGAGACGCTTATAACAACTGATCCTCAAATTTTCTTGAGTAAATCTACAGAAATACCGGGTCCACCTCCTGCCTCCCTGCCTACCTTCCGGGAACGATGTGGTCAAATGAAGATCAGACGTATATGGGAGAGGGGGTGGGGCCAGTGTAAATTCTCCTAGGGAGCTTCTCCAGAAATAAGATATTACAATGTATTCAAACTCCATTTTAATACCTACCACTGTTATAGAACTTAAAAAAAAAAAAAACTTCGCAAAGAAAAAAAATATGTCTCCGACGATTGATGTAAACAAACCTCCAACTTTCAACCGGTACGATGCAATGAAAGTTTTCGTTTGAATTTTCATTAAAGTATGCTTTTTTTTCTTGATTAATGTTACTTACAGGAACAAACGTAATATTTGAGTATACTTCAGCACCCAATACAGTGCAAATTTTACATGTACTTGGTAGTGAATATTCCAGTGATGCACTCCAATGAGCTATGATGGTCTGGTTTTTAAAATTTCAATTTTTTGCATTTTTTAATCTTAATATTTTAACATTAATAGTTTAAAACAGACCTGTTATGTTCGTTTCAAAGAACTTACGTCGATAACAGTTGAAGCATCAGTGGTGGTCCTGTTTGCATATTGTCAGTTTATTCATATAAATGTTTCACAGCTGTTTGGTCACAGTCGATCAATAAATTTTTATTTAGAATCGAACCAAAATTACATTCGAAATTGATTCAGTTTTTTCATGTCTGGGTTTACTGTGGTGTGACCGTGACAAGTAGATATGTTAATGATTAACGGAATATGGAATTATAATATTTATGCAAAGATCAACATTAGCATGGCGTCGACCAATAACTGTGCTTGAAATTACAGTCTTGGCACTTTGGAGCGAAGGGAACTCCTTTATTTGCGCCAGGCTCTAGTTTCTCTAAATTTGGAGACTTAGGTGTTGTTCAGTATGGCAGGACTTGTGAAGGCTAAAAAGTATGATTGGAAGGACTCAAACTTGGCTTTGTTCGGCTCAGACGTCGAGAAAAATGTAAGATTTTTAAATGTCAGCGCTCCGCCGGAGTTGCCCTTGTCTTTTAAATTTGTAGCAATAGACAAACGATAGATGTCTCGTTGAAAGTTCACTTAACTTGCCCAACCGTCGACAGAGAAGAGATACGCCGCAGAAATGATGCAGTTTTATTTCAACCATGACAAATGCAAACAGTGGAAAACATGCTTAAGTTGCAAATTAGGCTTATCTGGAACTTGACTTTCTAATGCTGTAAAACGTCCCTAAAAGCCAATAGTCACAGATCACAATGTTGAGAACAAATAACAAGAGAAGCATTTCGTGAAATGAGTTGAAATCGAATGAAAAATATATGTATATATGAAATATACTATTGTGTGCGATGGTCTATCAGCGTAAGTATGTAATTTGCTGAAGGCTTGCGAGATTTTTTTCTCCAATAACTATTTTTGCACTATCCATTGGTAGGTCAAGAAAAGTTCAGCAATGACGGAAAAAGCTTGGAAGGGTTGTGGTGAAAAAGTTGAATTAAAGATCTGGAGAATTGTCAAATTCAAGGTGAGCACTAAGCTTAGTTTACGTTCTTTGGTCATTTTCTCGTGTATTTGGAGTATTTTCATGTATACAGTTAACGTCAAATCTCAGCTGGAAATGTTTCTGTTAAATACACCTTCGCGTGATGCACAAATCAATCTTGATAATACTTTTTATCCATCAAACAATGATGCAGTAGTTATTATTACTGTATCTGTGCAATCAAACGTAAATCTTAAATTCATGCGATATTTTGACCTCTGTAATCTGAGGGATAATTCGACTTTATTTGAGCTGTCGAGTTTTTACCTTATATGGTGCTAAAGCTGAAGCATTCATAGTGATCGAATAGCTAAGTATATAGCTAAGAATGTTCTGGGTAAGAAATGTTTGCTTTCACGTAGTAACTTTTTTTTCATGATGACAATATTAAACCGATTACGAACTCTGTATGAGTTTAATGGACATATTTAGTTTCAACCTGCAAGACCAATGTGGGAGAGAAATGGAATTGAAAAAGAGGCAAAAGGAAGATTTTCTGCTTTTCGAAAAGAAGTAAAGGGATGCAAGTTATGACACTAAAAGCAATTTTTGTGTGACTATCCAAACATTTTTCCATCAAACCTCATTTTCCTACTGAGAACTTTCCTGAGCTATTAATTAAAATGAGTCATTAATATTGTAATATTGATAGTAATGTTGTAGCTATTCATTCCACATAATGGCTGTATTTGTTTTAAATTGATTTTCTATTTGGAATTTTGCTAAGATATTATTTTTTTCACAGAAATTTTGAATTGTTAATTGTTCAGGTGGTTATAGAGAAACATGCACTCTGATTGAGCCAGGATTGCCTTGTGTCTTGCTATCATCACCCTGTGCCAAGTTATTGTTGCACTGTGGCTAAATTTCAAAATGGCTGGATTTCAAGATTCCAAAGAAAGAGATATAAGCCATGACAGAAATTTAATTCTGAATGGCACAAACAATTCCATGAAGCTTCTACCATTCTCTATCACAAACAATAGAAAATCTTCATCATATGACTGGCTTTTACTAACCAGGAACTTGTTCACTAGACAATAATTTGGTCTCTTTGCAAGGATACGAAATAGTTTGTCCACTAGTTCAAACAAACTACAAAGGGTAGAAAGGAATGAAAGTGTTATATTTCAATCAGATATTTAATTGCATAAGTTGAGGATTATCAGCTGACAGCTTTTAATTGCAAGTGACATTTCATATACTTTTCTTTTGTGTGCCCTTAACCCTCCCCCCCTCCACCCACTCCCAGAGGCTTGTGTGTGCAGTGCTCACTATTCTTCAATGTATTTACTTAACTCTCCCAGCCTCCTGTTTCAAACCCTACCAAAAGTACTGGAACATTTATATGTGACAACTCTCTATGTCTCTGTTCTCTGATGTGTGATAGGTTGGAAGCAAAGAAATAAAAGAGATTAGGATTTTCCTAAGATAAAAGCCTGGACAATTTTATCAAAGCATATTTTCAGCACTTTGTCTTGAGTATTATTCAATAATATTAATTTCAGTTCACTCGAAAACAAGACTAACGGTCTATAAAAAAGTTTTGTTCTTAAATCTATTAATTTCCTTTGACACTTCAGATGAATTACACTGTCATATAAAGTTCTATGACAATATGCTATTGATCAGACTGCATTTTGCCTTTTTGTGCATTTGTATTTTAAAATGTGACTTTTGTATCCACAGGTAGAAGATTGGCCTAAGGAGGATTATGGGAAATTTTTTGAGGGAGACTCATACATCATTCTAAACACATACAAAAAGGATCCCAGTAGTGAGGTCAGAGAATTCGGCTGGTGCAAAATTTTTTTTTAGAAATATATCTTTTATATATCATTGGTCAGTTTAACTCCTTGTAAATGGCAAGATGGAATCATGCCAATAGTTAGCAGTGAGGGTTTTCCACCACCACGGCCTCTAGGCCTTATAGGAGTGACAAGTATGTAATTTCTCCTCACTATATCACTTGTGCATCAAATATTGAGTTTGAGAGAATGTAAGAAGTGATCCCAGTTGAAAGTAGCTAGCTCATCTGGGAATATGGTTTATGATTAACAAACAGTGCTTGAAACTGAGGATAAAGTCAGTTTGTCCCTATTTAAAAGCCCAGCCATCAAAGTAAGAATTTTGTTGCGCCAACGAGTCCTTGATTGCCTGTCAGAAAACCCCATGTCTTAAGTACACCAAATAAAAAAAACAACTTGAGGTTGCCTGTCTTTCCATTTTTGTTGAGGCAGATCTTACTTGTGTTGTGCATCTCACTTGCTCAACTTTCTTTTTATGAGCTGGCTGGTTGAATCTGTCCATTAAATTTTGAGCACTGCAGGAAAGGGGTGCAGGTAGTTTTGCTTTATCTGATGTTGGGGTCCTTCACTTTTGAACAACACTAATATCTCGCCAGCCTTTTGAGTTTTCCCAGGTTGTTTTATTATTTAGAACTATAACTTTTTTGTCACAAGATTTGCATACACATTTGTAGGTCCTTACAGTCCAATCCCCAAGAAGCTTAAGGGCTGTTAATCAAACTCTGCCCAGGTTACAAAGGTAACCAATTTTTACTAATGTTGTTATGATTTATCAGGAGCTTGACCATGATGTTCACTTTTATATTGGCAAGTACTCCACCCAGGATGAGTATGGAACAGCTGCATATAAAACAGTTGAACTTGACACTTATGTGAGGATCAATACATGCCTTCTAATTGTTTTATGTTCATCTCAATTTTTCACTGCCTAGATATAGAGGAATTGAATCTTCCTGCATTGAAAAAAATCACTGAGATCCCAGATTCACAGGATTAACTAGTCAGGAAAATTTATCTTTTAAAAGGTTCTCTAGTTTGAGAACTAGAGATGAGTGTTTTTGTTGTGTGTGCATCAATTTCAGAATGAATAACATACAGTAGCCCCTACTGAGTAAAAATATCAGCTGCAGGAGTAAATTGAGTAAAAAATTTTTAAAAAATTCTGTTATTGTTGTAGATGTAAAGCTTTGAAGGTGGGGAATATCAGTTGGGTTATATCCTTGAAAGATGTATTTATTTCAACTTTACTGGAAATGTAGCTCATCTCTGGAAAGTAGTACTACTATATCATCACCAAATTCAGCTTAGCCACAAAATTAGTAGTGAAGGAATACCATTTACATTTAAATAACAGATAGTGAACCATCATTTCTTTGATCTGGCATTTCATGTTGTTGTGTAGGTAATATTATCAATTTTCCTTCCTCAGTTGGATGATAAACCTATCCAGCATCGTGAAGTAATGGAACACGAGTCTGATCTCTTTAAGAGCTACTTCAAGGCCATTTCTAAAATGAAAGGAGGGTATGTGAAAAACATCAACCAGAGTTTTAAAAAAAGTAATTCTTGTGTTTTAAGGTTGGACAATTTTTTAAACATGAATGGGATCCTCTGAAAATTATATAATGTTTTGAATTCTTCAAACATGTTTTAGCCACACAACCATTATCATCTGTGTAATGTTTAGAATCAACTAAGGAATAATGCATTTTCTTAGGAATAATTATTATTTTGTTATGCTTCTGTCAAGACCTTTCTAGATGAGTTCTTGAATGGAATACTGTTTGATAATTAGTAGCCATTTTGAAAATTAATCCATTGATGGGGGGTCATTTTAATTTGGGGCCTACCTGGTTGTCAACATGGATAATGATCACTATTTCTATAGCAGTATTTCTATCATTAACCAATTAAGTGCTTATAACAATTATATCTTAAGTTTGCCATTTGTTAATATAGAAACAAATCAAAGGTGAGAAATTCTTAAAGAAAAAACAACTAAATAAAGAATTAACTAAATAAAAAGGTCTTAACTCTACTCTATTGAGAGTAGAGTTGGGACCTTTTTATTTTATAATTATATTTATTTATGAGGTCTTTTAAAAAGAACTTAGGCATGCTGTAGTTCCCATTTGGTCTGGTAAATTGTTCCAGAGGGAGGAAGCAATGACTGAAAAAGTGTTTTTCCCGTGAATGGGTCTCAACAATTACTTGTTGGTGGATAGAGGGGAGTGTTCTCCTAGGCACATCTTTGATTAAAGAGTCTGTTGTTATAAATATTTAAGTTCAATTTCATGGTATGATTAAAAGAACTTAGGCATGCTGTAAATGTAAGAGCTGCAAATTTTCAGAGTTAAGAGTAGATCATAGAAGAGTATATGGATGAAATCCTGTTAGACAGTGTGTGGTAAATGAGTTAACAATTTGACCTTCACTGGGCACTTTCCTGTTATTTCAATGTTAATTGAAGCCCTGTTTAGCATAACGAAAAGGCATGAAGGTCTCTATCAACAAGTTTTTCCATTTAGAGGATGTGGACTAAAATTTGTCAAACACATACTGCAGTTACAATTTTTTTCTTTTTGCATGATTTGTCACGTAGGGCTGAAACAGGATTCCGTCATGTGGAACCCAAGAAGTACACCCCCCGCCTTCTGCATGTGTTTGGTGATAGGGTAAGGTACCCCCTCTATATAATGTAATTCTTTAGGTAGACTTTAGTAATATTTTGTGAACAGTATAAAGTTAAAGTTTTACCGTGTTTATGGAATATCAGTTATCTCCAACAAAAATGGTTGCACTTCATACACTCAGAATAAATCATTGTTCAACCTGAACAACCCCATTTGTTGGAGGCGGAAGCACCCATTGTTGTATAAGCCCATTTAACTGATGGTTCTGTGTTGGCTCCTTGATAGTAACACATTAAGTGAAATCCTGTATAATGTAATGAGGAGGTTGGATCTTCTAGTTTCATTCTTCTGTGACCAAGGAACCATGAACGTTTTCTTGCATGAGAAATTGGAACACAAAACCACTTTTAGTGATAAGCTGAAACAAATATTAAATCATACAGCAATACAAGTCATTTGTTATGTAACCATTTACATACATACATACATACATACATACATACATAAATACATGCATGCATACATACATACCTACATAGGTTAATTGATACATAGGTTAATTGACCACTCCCCATAGGGGCTTTTCAGGGCCAATTCCCACCCATCCCACCCAGGGGAGGACATCCACCACACAGTAATCTCATGCGTGGGATATTACCGTTTCCTACCCCTAACCCTGCAGGAGACGGTTTATTCGTCCTTATCCGAGAAGACTAGAATATCTATCCATTTCTTGATTTTAGAAAGGTAGCAAATTCTCCTCACTTATTTTAAGACCACGAGTATTGGTCTGGCCGGGGCTCAAACCCTCTACCTCCCGCACAACACAGTCCGGCGCTCTAACCAATTGAGCTAACCAGTAGGCGGTTAGCTCAATTGACCCCTACACGTGAGTAGGGTCCTAATTTTCTCCTTACAAACATTGAGGTCACAAGAATAAATAAAATGATGATCAACTATAGAAGCTCTTGATTGTTAAAACAAATCAACATCTTTGGAAATGTATCGAGAACAGTTTGGGGAATGCAATCACTGATTTAGGGATGTAAATGGTTTATACAACCCAAGCTGAAATTTGCAAATGGAAGGAAAATCACAAACAGCCACAGAACATATAGCATCTGTTTTCTATTGAAAAAAAGAAAAAAAAACCTGTAAGAGCCCTAATCATGATTAGGGCAGTGCCAAAGAAAGAATCTATCAAGGAATGCAAATTTTTATTAACTCCACTTTATTTCTGACAGAAAAAGACCAACATCAAAGAGGTGAAGTTTAAGAAAGATTACTTGAATGATGGTGATGTGTTCCTGATTGACCTTGGACTTCAGATATTCCAGGTAGATCAAAAACTGTTTTACTTGCAAGGCACTGGTAGGTAATAAAAAATCAGTGCACAATATGCATTATCAAACTAAATGTGGTGTTGGATTAAAGAAAAAGTCTTGTGAACTTAAACCTGTTAGACATTCCTGTGATGTAATCATAATTGGGTTAACTTCCCTAAAGGAGGGAGACGTTAGGGTTTGCAGAATCATGGTGTTGGACAATTTTTGTGGTATTTTGGTGATTTTAATCTCAAATTGCAGGATCACAGTATTTTTAAAACCTGCAGGATGCAGGTATTTCCCACGCACGAGATTACTGTGTGATGGATGTCCTCTCCTGGGGTGGGATGGGCGGGTTAGGATTGATTGTAAAGCGCTGTTGATCTGTCATTGTAAATAGCGCTCTATAAGTGATAAATTGTAAATTGTAATTGTAAATTGTATTATAAATTAGCCTCCAAATGCTCCACCATTATCCTCCAAATGCTCCACCATTTTCTGAGCATTTTGACAATTTTCAATTGCTTTGGAAACAGGCTGAAATAAAAAATTACCTGTGACTTATGTTGATTTACAAGTTCTTGACTGTTATTTAAGTGTTATTTGTCATAAATGTAACATTTTATCCTTTGATCTCCCCCCCCCCCCCATTTTCAGAGAACTCCTTATCATTTCAGCTTTTTTGATGCACCCTGTAGCATTTTATATACATGATTACCAGTATGTCCTGTCTTTGCTTTGTGTATTTTCACTGGAATCAATAGTGTTCACCATGATTTGTTCATAATTAGCACATGGCTCTCTGTTTAGAGTTTGACTCAAAAGTAAAAGAGAATTTAAGTTTCAAACAATTTCTTAAACAAATAGTTGGCTTATTTGTGTAGTGGAATGGTGAAAAAAGCAGCAAGGAAGAAAGGTGGGCCGCTGGGGGAGAAGTCTGCAAATTAAGGGTAAGTATGCTAATATTCATACTAAATTGTATCTGTGAATGGTTGAATTTCCAAGTAGTGTAGTTTCATAGAATAACCTTACTGATTTTAGGTAGTACATGAAAGGGCATAGCATGGGAAAGTCCCTTTGTATATGTGCATAACAATGATGATGATGATAATGATTATTATTATTATTATTATTATTATTATTTCATTACTACTGATATTATTTTTTTTACTAGTGCTAGATACCTCCTTGCCCTAACTGGGAAATCTTTCTGACATAAGCTACAATCATTGAATGGTGTTTTAAGACTTCAGAATACTTACTGTTGTTGTCTTTCAGTCTGACCGGGGTGGTAAACCAACAGTGGAAGTTCTTGGTAAGTATCTGATAAATTAAATATTAAATAAGGAACTGTTCAAAATTTCTCTCTTCTAATCTTTTGATTTATTATCAATGGCAAATTACTCTGTAGACTAAATGCAGATTATCATTTGAATTAAGGGTTGTGTATACTTTAAAGATGATAATCAATTAGCACTTGTCTGTCAACAAGGATTGTCTTGTTGATTACTTTGTAAGATTTACTGATTTACAATTATTCTATGAGAGTGTGTTGGTGGAGCTGACAAAAAGTCAGGTTTCTACGCTCACTTTAATTTTTATTTGCATTACGGTCGATCGCGGTTGTTAAAGGGACAAATAATTACAAGTTATTACAAAATACGAGTGGAAAGAATAGAAAAACGTAAACAACGGAGGAAAAGCATTGGGACAAGGAAAGAGACTTACAAACGTTGTATCATTTGTGGACACGAAGAACGGAAAAAACTTAGAGCTGATCGTAGCGAAGGAATCGATGTTAATCTATTGGACTCGGATACTCCAGTCCTGAATTTTTATGGAGAAGCTTATACAAAATGAATGTAAACAAAGCAAAATTACACGAAAAACCAAACGGAATATAAATCATCGTGAGTGAAAGAATGCGAAAAACAATAAGAAAAATGCATGTGCAAAAACATAAAAATGTAACTACGGAACGTAAATGGGAATGGCGCACTAACAGTTGGATTTGTGAGGATAGATAGCCAACAAGTTGCAAGGCACACAGCTTTAACCAATCTCGTATCCAACTGTATCCTTTCAAAAGCTTTATTTCATTCTTTGTGGCTTTTACTTTTGTTATGGAGATGACATTCAGCAGTTTTTGTTTTTACTCTACTTCTAATCACTGGAGTAGTGTTTGCTTCTGACCAAGAATAAATTCAACTCAGCAACACATGGGTGAATCATTTTCCTTATGAGTACGTTATTTGTTTTATGAGCTAATGACTATAGTTGAGTGAACCTATTAGAACACTAGAAATTCAATATTCGGGGTTTCAAATTTAATAACCTCTGATCTGCCCATTTAACACTGATGTTGTTATATACGACTGTAACAGATGATTGTAAGGTTGATGAAATACCTGACGTGTTGTTGGAAGTCTTTCCCGATGAAGGACAGCCTGGAACCAAGAGGTCTAAATTCTGTAAGAAAAGTGATGAGGTATTGTGTATACGATATTGTTTTCATTTTAAATTTTGCAGCTACATGTGACGTGTGCAGTCGGACGGTTGTTCTCCATGTCAGCATTTTCCTGACGTAACATCAATTTGCTGATCCGTATTTTTTAATTAAATTAAATAGTTCTTGTTTCAAATCAAATTTGAGAATTATTGAGTGACCTTTCTGCCATTGGACCCGGTAGTCAGCTTAAAAATTTATGCACAAACTAGCAAAAAGTAAAATCAACCTTCCTTTTACTTTTTTTTTTCTTGCAGTTTATGTGAGTATCGTCCCCAATCTTTCAGAAAACTTCTCTTGGTTTCTCTATCGTAGTGATTTCCACTTGACTAGTTTAAATAATTTTTTACTGCCGTTTCAACTTGATCTCTGTACGTGTCTTTCTTTTCTTTTTTTTGTTTACGAAAGAAAACGAGATCACTAACCCTCGAAAGGAAAAGCCTCATTTGAACTACGTTGGACCTATGCTTTCTGTTGAGGCTGGGGGAGATAATCACTGATATCTATGTGGTAGTTCTTGTCCTTTCATTAGCGTTTTTGCGGTTTCCCATGGTTGCAAGAGTTAACTCTTTATGCACAACTTTGGTACTCTTTTCAATTCATCATTCAATTTATATTTTCACGAAAACGTGATTAGCAGCTTGGTTCTGATTCAAACGCGAATATCTTGCACGTGTTTTCTTCTAATTTAAATGGAGCGAAAACGTCGTCTACAATATCTTCAAGGGGAGTTTGTTTTACGGATTTTTCTAAGCAAGTTTTTGCGATTTTCAACTCCACCCACATTGGTATTCCCGTTGGGAAGTCTTCCACTATAACTGTTGTTTCTAAATAATTGCTTGCAAATTTTTCTTTCATCTAGACTGATGCAGGGTACGAGAAGGTGTTATTTAGGTTAGTAGTATACTTCGATAGAATAGTGTGGGTATAATCTTTACTGAGATTTGACGACTGATACTGCCTTTGGTAATTCTCAATAAGATCTATGGAACCAGTTCATGATCACTTTCATTCAACACCATGCTGAACCGACTTGAATGATTTATAGGTTGTCAGATGCAAGCTCTGAGATGACGTTTACTGAAGTTGCTCGCGGAAGTATATCAAAGAGCCAGTTGGACAGCAGCGATGGTAGACTTTCTTCCTCTCCCATAAACCTTCAACCAAAATATTGAAAATATCGGTAGAAAACTGAACTGTTGAAAGAAAGGATGAAGTGGCGACAGTATTCGCGAAATTCTTCTTGAAGTAAACATCTTCAAGGAATACATTTGCTTTGCTCAGTGGTTCTCCCTTACCCCCTTCACTTCTTACTCGAAACTGCGGTGTGAACTGCAGCTTTGTGTTTTTTAATTTTTCAGTTTTTATCTTGGATTCTGGTAAACACTGCTACGTGTGGGTTGGGAGGAATGCTAGCCCAGATGAAAAGAAGAATGGTTTGTCTTATGCCCATGTAAGTATTTCTGTGTACTGTCCTCTTTTAGGTTCTCGATGTATTGCCTTTCTGCGAAGTAATGTAGATTTCGTAAAATTTGTCGTATCGCATCAGGTATCAGCTGAAATTGTATAAACAGTAGCCTCTGTTTGGCGCGAAAATATGCACGGATATTTGTCCGCGACATTATCTGTTCCGAGGTGTGAACAGCTTTCCGACAGCGAAATCCTAGGAAAACATTGAGCTTCGTTGAACAGATAAATGTCCAAGGACAAACATACGAGCATGTTTTCGCGCGAAGTTTCCTGTCTTTCAAATATTTTTGTAACGTGCAGGAAAAATGTTTACGAACAGCTTATAGTTTGCTGCTTGGGATGTTTACTTTTCAGTGTTCTCTGGTACGACTTGATGAACAAACTAACATGTCCCTTCTTCTGTAACATTAGTCAAACGCTCCTTCTTCCTGACATAAATTATAATAGTTTTAAGCAAACGCTTTCATCTTAGTATACGCCTTGAAGGTTTGAAAATTGGGGAAGATCACTTGGTTTGTATCCTCAGTTTTAGACCAATCGCCAGAAAACAAAAGATATGAAAAGCTATCAAATTAATCATTTAAGTTTTTCATTCTACCTCGCTCGGCGGACAGTGATTCAGCAAATATATTTTTCTGTATGTCAGTTTAGTGGTATGAGCCGTTTTGGTTAGAAATTGATGATGCACTCAGAATGTTGTCTTAAAGAATTAACAACTGAATGTCTGGTTAATTTGTCTTATTTACAGAATTACCTAGTAAAATCTGCAAGCCCTCTTCAACCAGTCACTGTAATTGGAGAGGGACAGGAAACAAAGGGATTCTACGCAGCATTTAACTAAGGTACTCCGGTTCCATGTTCACCAATAGTCCACGATCTTCTCACATGTGGCAACACGGCATCGTAAGGTGCAGAACGCGTTCGCGTTTTATAAACGCGCACAAACAGAACACCTTATGAACACCCTTAGCTTGACGCGGTGCCTGTAACGTTAGACAAAGTTATTTAAAAAAACCATTCCATTGCTCAGGCATTTGCTGATTGAAAAGGTACTAACCCCAACCAAAAACTCAGAGACGTTTGACCCAAGTCAAGTGTAAATAGCATGATGTAAAACCTCGACTCGAAGTCAGCAAACCAGCTTGCTATTTACGTGCGCGGTCTAGGCGTTGCATTCTGGCACCCGCACGAGGGGCCTCCAAACGGCTTTCATTATTAACCTGTTTGAAAACTGGTGGAAGAGTTACAATAGTTTTATGAGTGTTGGCGTCGACTGTTGTTACCAGATAACTTGTGCCAGGGTCTCGACCAGAATGGCGAGCGACCGAAAATCGGTAGGCCGTATTTTTTGTAGGAGGGGGAGGAGAAGACTGATGATAGTAAGTCCCTCTTGGATCTTTCTTCTCTTTTCCCCACCCCCACCCCCACCCCCCCCCCCCCCGCACCGAAGCAGAGTGCCTGGAACAGACTAGTTAGAGGGTAACACGCATGTGTGAAAAGTATTTACTCCTGCTTTCTTTTTGCGCAAACGTTCCCGTTGGGAGTTTCTGATTTAAGAATTTCATCTTTTCAGGGATGTGCCGTGTGGAACGAGGACATTCTAATCATGAAGTATAAAAGAAAAAAATGTTTGTAGTGTGTCTGGTTAAGCTTCAGGTGAATGTAGACAGAATTTCGTGTGGTTTTTACCACATTGGGCAGAAATTCGTCTTTGTTCGCAGGCAGCTTCTGGAAGTAGGTCTCTTGGTAATTTTGTCGCTTTTAAATCGGAAAATGAAACTTGGGTTGTTGTTTATCTAGAACGTCGAGGTTATTTTGTTAAACTAGGATTCACCGCTCTATACTGTTTTAAATATAAAATTGAAAGTGATCACAGATATGAAAATAAACCTTGGAATCTACTGTGATTCAAGTTTGTGATTATAAATATTACGTGTAATTATTGTGGTCTGCCCTGTAGCACAGACTGGACTTCTACTTCTCAAGTTTTGTTAAAATATCTCTTGGACACCTCATTTGACTTTACATAGATAAAATGCGAAGAACATGCTTCTCGACTTAAAACCCACCTTGAAGAGCTCTGATATGTCAACGCTGGTCTGCAAAGGTTCTTCTCTAACTGGTGTTTCTATTGGTAATTGAACTGAGTGGTGTGCAATTTGGTCTGAAATCGTGCGTATGGTTTCAAGATCTCAAGTATGATACAAAATTACAAGTGTGATTGTAGACCAAAATTGCTCAAATACAAAATTTTTAGTCTGTACAAACATTTTATATATCCAATGCTGAGCTAGTTTGTAGGAAAAAAATGCAAAAAAATTGTCTTTTATACCCGCAATTTGGCTGGCTACCGTAATCAAGCCTTGAAATCCTTAATATCTTTTAATAAAGCTTAATCATTCGCTGGCAGAAAGAAGCGCTTTAAAGATATAAAAATGAATAACCCAACTGATGAAAGCCAATCGTTTTGCAAGGATCTCCAGTGATTTTAAAATGCACGTAATAAGGCTGGAATTACGCTGTTGAAGTTACTTAATTGGTGTCCCATTTTCTTAGGAAAATGAAAATTTTGATGTAGATTATTCATAATATCGTATATGAATGACTGCAACCGTGCAAGGCACAAATACAAACCTAGTAGAAGCTGCTTTATTTCTCTCAATGCTTTCCCATCGACGGAGCATTGATTAGCCCTTTCCACCCTAACATCAGTATGCATATTCTCCATACTGTTCTCTATATATTTCCTACGGTACTAACAAGGAGAATTTGATTAACAATCAAGAGCTCTATAGTCAGGGATCTTTTCCTTTATTCTTGTGTCCTTAATGGTTGATTGCAAGGGTGATAGTGCGAGTAGAAATTAGATGCCAGTCATTTTTAGAATGTAAAGGGTTAAACAAAGCTAGAAAGTCGAAGAAGAAAACATTGTCAGAGCTCTCATTCGAGAACCTCTCTGACATAAGAACCTGTTACAAATTTTAGGTTTGACCATTCTCACGAAGAGAGAGTGTAGAGGTAAATGTCACCCTTTCCATGTCGCAGTGGAGACTCTTGATTACGCTCTAGCTTGTCAAGTTTAAAAGTTAAATCGTCTATTTTTGTTTAGTTTTCTTTTTTCGGTTATAGTGTTTTATATCAATGTTGTATATCCTTAGTCTAGCCTTGTCGAAATGATGCTTCACGCTGCGTTTATGATGTGCAGTGAAATCGCAGACCAGGCGGACTTGTTACTTGAAAAGAGGTCCTCTCTGATTCCATATTAGGATCGTAATGGTTTCCATTGGGATTTCTCGCTTATTTTGAGCCAGTCCTTTCCGTGTCGGACGTTGTTAGATATGGTTATGCATAGGGACATTTTTGTGAACCAATGTGAAAGGGCTGATCTTGGTGGCCAGCATCACGCGACACCGTGAATTGTATCGTGTTTGTATGCGTGCAATTTTTTCGTCAATCTCACACAGCTTTTTGTCGAAACCATGAAAGTACCGTTCTAACAGTTTGTTTAGATTGTGACCTTCTCAGGCAGCGTTGCGCCCCTTAAAAAAAAAAAAAAAATCAACATTACGATGGTAGATTTGCTCGATCTCATTTGAATTCAACTAACTTATTGCCCTCTCGGTCTAAAACTCTACCTGGAACTTAGATGCGACAAATCTTGGAGCGAGCCATTAAAAACCCCCATATATTGTTAACGGAAGGTTTTTTAGCAGCAGAGAATGTTAGAGATTTTGGATTTGCTCTAAGTGGCAAAAAGTGTAAGGGAATTTATTTCTAACACCCCGTTTCGCCAATTTTAAATAATCTCACACGGAATCTAAAGGAGAGATGTTTATTTTGTCTACCCTCTTATCTTCACCAGAAATTATGAAATATGGAAGACTTATAAAAACTTCATTGATGAAAATGTAATCTCGTCTGAGGTGACTAATTAACAATTGGTTCATGCTTTAGCGTGCACTATCGAGTTATGGAGCACGCGGGAAGTTTGGAGAGCACGAAAGAAGCGTAAGAGTTGCCCGAGGCGATAGCCGAGGGCAACTCTAGCTTCTTGAGTGCTCTCCAAACTTCCCACGTGCTCCATAACTCGATAGTGCACAGCTGAAAGCATGAACCAATTGTTTTAGAACATAGCCGGTGGAATTGTGCATCAAATGCGACGCGAACAACGGACAACAATATCAGTTGAAGCGAATCGTGACGGCGCTGATGCCGAGTCTCCTTTTCCTTTGTTTTTTTCTTTTTCTGCCTCATTTAAGAACTCTAGCCCATGGGAAAAGGTCGAAACATTGTCTTCGTTTTCGGACTAGCAGGCCGAGTTTCTGTTTGTATCCATTATTGTCGCGAAATGTATTATTTTTCCCCGCACTAGCAATGGTCGCTCGCGCGAAAAAAAAAATTCCGGCGAAGTCGGATTTGCTGACGCTATCAGCGTGCACTATCGGGATTTTGAGCACGCTTACGTATAATGAATTTGATTGCGCGACTCTGCTAGCTATGTTCTAATATTTGATATTGATTTCTGTAATCAAAGGTGATTTTAGTCCCTGACAAAGTTCCTAAATCTGAATCACATTACGAACTGTAACTCAATACCTTGTGTTTTTTCAATTTTGGTATACTAATCTACACTATTATTCGTTGAGAATGTTTGTCTTCATATTACAAAGTTTTGATGAACTTCGATGGCGAAACATTAGAGAATACTCTTGAAATAGTTAAACGCCATGTTTCAAAAGTTTCAATGGGACTGCATGAAGAGCCGCCATTATTTTTTAACAGAAGCGCAGTGAAAGAGGACGGTGTTTTATTCGGTCAATAAGTCCTCTAATTAGCATGACAGTAAATTAAAAGTTGCAAAAAAAAAGTGGTTTAAACAGATGTCGCGGTGAGTTTTATTCTTTGTTGTCGCTATCTTGGTGAAACCACGACCACTGTATAAATGAACTTACCTTCTTTATCACCAAACATTCGAATTGTGGTTCTTTGTGCGAAACGAAACACTAAAAATCGAGAAGTCTCAAGCCCAAAACAACAACCTTTCACATAAGCATGCCACAAAGCCATCAACAACGAAAATTTTATTTCAGTAATTGGTCGAGCGGAGTGTTCCACAAATTGATGAATAAATATTAGCCTAGAGCCGTGATGAATAATTGATTCACCTACTCGAAATAAACCGCCGTTCTCTACAGTAATATTACATTTGGTTGTCGATCTTTCTTTAATCAAAAGGTTTGAATTAAAATAGAGGAGTGAAAAATGAGTGATATAGCAATATTGATTTTCGCGGCACGTGTGCAAACAGCTTGTTCGTCGGCGCGATTTGAAATATTTTTTTGTGGGTACAGTACATATTGAAATATTCTCGCAATTATCAAGACATGAAGATGTTTTGTCATTATTGATGTTATCTTCGGGAACATGTACGATCAAGTAAATAATTTATGATTATAGCATTTGAGAGAAGCCATGGTAGCAGAATAAAAAATGAGGAGACGATTTCGAAAAGGCGTTTTTACTTTCTCATCCATCCATTCTACGAACGGATGGCAGCGCATTGTGATGTGCTGAGCGAAAAAGGAAATTACATTTACATTACTTTCTGTAACTCGTGACATTTTTATTTTTATGATCTAGGTATATTTTGGTTTAATGCATTAGCCTAGTATGTGGTCGCACATTAAAATGATAATGTTCGCTCTGATTCGCTTTTGTTATGCAAAATTCTCTTTACACAACAATCGAACCTCTCCTTTTTGTTTTTCACTCCCTGAATTTGATTATCTTTCTCTAAAGAATTTCTAGCTAACAAAATTTCATGGAAGCAAATTCAATTAAGGAAACACTTTGTGGAGTTTTTTAGTTTTTTAAAGCAATGGTCAGTGTCCTTAAGTTCAGTTATATCATGAATTCTGTGCCAGCTCTTTAGCGGTGTCTTCGAATGTACACGGGTTAACAACTTGTCCGGAAAATCTCCCTCGCTCTGAATACATTAATCTATTTGAATTATTCATGTGGCCTTCCTTTAAATTTACAATTCTAAAATGACAGTGCGTAGGAAACAATAAAAACAGTATTCATCGTAGCACCTGTCATGTCGTTGCTGAAGGTCGCCCACTCTGGCACAGCGAACAGAAATCTTTCATCAACCCATTCGATTTTAAACGAGTTGGCGTCGATGAAGATCTGACTAGCGATTCGTCCCAACGAAATTACATGTTCGCTGAATTTATGCGATACCTCTCAGAGACTTAAAGGACATCAATTGCTCGTTTTTCCAATTGCCTTATTGCCATCTGGGAGAGCGAATGGAGATCAATCCTGGATTGAATCACATCAGCGAACAAGCGAGCAACAATTCATCCGTTCAGGCACCAAAGCCATCTCTGAGAGGAGAAATCAACGATAAAGGACGAAGGATCATTATCAATGTTAGCGGCCTGAGGTTTGAAACCTACGAACGCACGCTTTCTCAATTCCCGGCAACACTTCTCGGTTGTGCAGCGAAAAGAGAATTCTACTACGACAGTGAAAACAATGAATATTTTTTCGACAGAAATCGTTCATCGTTTGAGGCCATATTATTTTTTTACCAGTCTAATGGCAAGCTTGTTCGGCCGAGTGGTGTTCCGTTGTACGTTTTTTCGGAAGAGGTCAGATTTTTTGAACTTGGTAAGGAACATCTTCAGCGGTTAGAGATCGAGGAGGGATATATAAGCGAAGAGAAACCACTATTGCCGACAAACCAAACACAAAGGAGAATATGGGAATTATTCGAATATCCGGACAGTTCAATGCCGGCGCGTTTTTTAGCTATGTGGTCAGTGTCTGTGATTTTACTGTCTATCGTGGTATTTTGCCTCGAGACTTTACCGAGTATACGTTGTAGGACCGATTCAAGTGGACCTGGTTGTAAGGCATACGTTGGAACCCCTCAAACTAAGAAAATGTGGTACACTGTAATCGAAATTCTGTGTATCTCGTGGTTCACCCTTGAGTATGTTGTGAGGTTATTGTCTTCACCGCAAAAATTGGTCTTTATACGCACATTTTTGAACATCATTGACCTGGTTGCGATTTTACCCTACTACATTACGCTTCCAATGAACGAAGCCCGCGTAACCTCGTTGGCTGTGTTACGAGTTATTCGTCTAGTACGTGTCTTCCGCATATTTAAATTGTCGAGACACTCAAAAGGCTTACAAGTCCTTGGCTATACGCTGCGGTCAAGTTCAAGAGAACTGGCCATGCTCATTTTTTTCCTCTTGATCGGAGTAGTGCTGTTCGCGAGTGCTGTTTTTTACGCGGAACAAGACAGCCAAAATAGCGAATTCAAAAGTATCCCTGATGCATTCTGGTGGGCGGTAGTTACCATGACAACAGTGGGGTAGGTTGAGAATTTTCATTTAAAGAAGTTTTAAATTTGAAACCGATGACCAGGTTCTTGTCGTTTGAAGCATAAATGGGATTTTCCATACACTGGGAGGCTCTCTCTCGATCTAAGAAAAGCTCTGATTTTATTTGAACGGGGCTGTTATGTGTTGCATTGAGAACACGACCGCTTTCATATACGTTACATTTGAAAGGTAAAGGTACATTAAGTTTACATCGGTTTTCGTCACTTTGGAAGAGTTTCGCCGAAATTTAGTTTAATCTGGCTATTTACAGAAGATAGAAAGGTTTTAAACATTATTCTTTTATCACGGTTTTGAGTTAGGAGGAAGTAGTTTATCATTTTTGCAACATAAGTACAGGAAAGACCTGGTCGTAAAAAATGACGAACGCGACTTTTTTGGCTTTAATTGGCTTGTTCAAAATTAAACCATTTTATATTTCATCGCTTCAATCTTTCCTTTTTTTTTCAAGAAAATTTGTACCATGGGTTCAGTCGCCAGCGTGATCAAAAATTAATGAACGCACAAGAATAATTAAAACTTTTAGTGAATATAATTTACATTTCCATTTTAGCAACACCAATATTAATTCGAATTTTAACTTAAATGCTCGTTGAAGCTGCAAAAAAATCGCCACTAAATTAAATGAGACCCTCGATTTAACTTTCCCGATTTGAGACAAATAATGTTTATCTTTTCACTGATAAGTTCTCTGAATTAACAAAATCATAAGAAAGTCAAAGAGACAGAATCGCATGGCGTAGTGAATTTCATTTGTATGCATGTTTTATGTTTCCTTGGCTTTTATGGTCTTGGGGAGGGAGAGCTGGAACGGATTTTATAAAATAAGCCGTCTCTATCACTTTACGTGTGGTAAGTTTGGCCGCTATAAACGACAAAAACGAATCAAAGGAAGAGGACATTGTGGGAGGTTTTGTTTGACTGATCTTTTCTTTTCCCTGTTGTTCACATTACCCGCAAGCCTTCCTTTACAAAGTGTTGCCGGCTAACATTCGATAGTTCTTCGGCGAATGTATCCTCTTACTGTTTTCGTTGTTTAGACGATCTAGTTGTTTCGGTAGTTTTGAACTTTTTAATTCAAAGCTTGGTACCATTGCATTGTAATGGCAAGAAGTTTACTTCCGGATGGTGGAATAAGTCTTGGTTATAACACTGAACACGGCAGATAAGCTCTTTGGTGCCTCATCTCCGAGCAGACTCGAGCAACGCAAACTTGTTCAATTTCACAGCAGGCGTGCTGCTCTACTTGCTTGAGATATTCAGAGTACACCATACTAATTTTGAGTAAGATCCATATGTAGAAGTGTACCAGAAATACATTTAAACTTTTTTTGTTTTCTGTTTGCTTTAATATCGGATCTCTCAAGTTATCCGTCTCCTTTGTTTTTATCACCTAGATACTCAAGGCTCGAAATAGCACAAATCGACCCATTTCGTGCGTCTAATGAAATTGATATTGGCGGCAACTAAAGCAACCATTACATGATAAATACTTTTAATAAAAGTCAATCAGTATTTTAAAACGAGAAGGTTCATTAACAAAGAACTTGCGCCGGGATCAATAAAGGCAGCTTTAATAATTCATATATCGGTGAAATACTTCATCAAAATATGCACCATTAATCGATTTGGCGACAGAATGTGCTCATGTTTAGTAAACACCATTTCATTAAGCACAAAGTAGTCATGTTTCTTTCATTAGGTCGGTAAAACGTCCAAGGCTAACTGAAATGAATAATTGATGAAACAGGGTGGAAACTGAAAAATAATCAGTCAGATAAACATGCATAAAAAAGTTATTGAAAATCATTTTCTAAAACTGAATCCTTTGACATCTCCAAAATCTTTTGGTCGAAATACATGTAATGTTTGCTTGACCATTAGCCGGATTTAGTTTTCAGCTGTGGTCAGCCAAGCGCGTATTATCATCAAGAAATTACTCTGATTTTAACAAAATTAAGGTTGCGATTAGCAAGCAACTGTTTGATTATAGGCTCTGGCTCTCCCTCTTAAATAATTCGTAGGAGAAAACCAAAGGTATTGGACAAAAACAGCTCATGTGTAGCAGTGACTTGAACCCAATTGTATCCTTTAGAGTCTTTGAGTTCCTTCAGAACTTTACCCTTTATTTACCATTCATGTGAGATGTAAATTCCGAAATCAAATATTTTATCTTTTACCGCTTAAGCATAGATCTGATGGCAATTTAATCTAGTTTGAGATTAGTCTTCTCCTAGAAGTCTTGGAAGCAGAATTTTGGTTGTAAAGACTATCTATAAAGAACATAACCAAGGCATGTACTAGGAACTCGCTCTACGTCTCTTTTCCCATGTTTTTCTTTTCTTATTGACTGCACAGGTTGCGGTAAAGGTTAGACTGTTACGTTATTATACAGACTGAGAGAGTAGGACAGCATAACAAAAACGTATAGAAAATACATCTACATTGAAAGTTGCCGAAAAAGGCTGTGCGTAGACATCTACTTTGAAAGTTGCCGAAAAAGGCTGTCGTGCGTAGACAGTGAACACCCGCCTGCGTTTACAAGAGGCGGAAGTTTGGGTTTTCGTCGCTCTGTGACGGGTTAAAAAAAACACCACCATCTTATCAAATCGGATGCAAAATTTTGTCATCCGCGTTTTATCAGTGAGATGAACTGACGGAATGCTCCGGAAGTAACCGATATGATCAGTGAGTAACAGGATGACGGGCTTGAACCTTGGACTATAGCTTAACTGTCTCCATATTGTTATTTTTTTAGCACGGAGCCTTGTTTGGCCAGTCGGGGGTAAGATATGCGAGATATTTAAGTAACGTGGAAAAAGAATCATGAAAGATAAAGAAGACGATTTCGGGGTTTGGGTGCAGATTTTCCCCTCTCCTGAGGGCAAAAGTAGAACTGAAAGAAATCTAGCAAAACGAGAGGGCAGTCCAACAAAATTTCCATAGAAATAAGTTAAACCAAACAGGCAAAGAAACTTACTAATATCGCATTTACATCAAGTTTTTATGTCTTTCTCTTTTCATAGATACGGGGACATGACTCCTCGCACTTTGGGAGGCAAAATAGTGGGTTCTATCTGCGCTATATCAGGGGTGTTGACCATTGCTCTTCCTGTGCCGGTTATTGTATCAAATTTCAACTACTTTTACAAAAGGGAGGAATTGAACCAGTCTCTTAATACGGCGGAAAACGGCGAGTGTGGTATAGACCAAAACGAAGACGTTGACGCCTTCAACGGGCCGCTGACCAGCCCATCTGGACACATGACCCTCAGCTCACCTGCCGCATTTACAGGAATAGAGGAGGTTCGAGTAAAAACTGAGACGCCTGTTTGATCATGTGACTTCTCGCGCTGGGCCGCTGACCAGCCAATTTGGGCTCAGCTCATACAACGTGTTTGGATTCGAAGAAGTTTGCGTATAAACTGCATGATATGCACGTTCGACCAAGTGAATCGATAAGTTCTTTAGAAGGAGGCTTTTACAAGCCTGTAGAAACATGTGTCGTGTTTTGATGGCTACCGCCTTTCTCCTGGTCATCACCTTCATTACGACTCAACATGCTCAAAAATAGACTCGGTTTCATGTACTCAAAAGCTTACGAGGAGACGGTTAAGACAGTCTATGATTAATTGCATAACGAAGTCAATATTTTTCTCATGTTTCCATCGAGTGGATAAGACGATATTGTAATAAAAATGTATGGGCTTCACCGACGAGCTGAGTCATATGGCTACGATAGCGATGCAGATGTTTCAATATCTGATCAGCTAGGAATTTAGTGATGGCAAACTGTTTGATTCTTTCCTTAGTCAAGCGACGATGATCAAACTAGCTCAAAAATTTTGATCTAAAACGCAAGTGAAGTGGACATATATTCATGCTTGGTTACATTGAGTCTTGCGATTGAACAAGCAACAGGAATAATTGGTGTTTTGCCTGGATAAACCCAGCGGCTCAGTGATCCGTTAAGTGTCACGTTGGAAAAGATCAGTGTAGAATTCTGAGAGCATAAGACTGACTTAGACTATGAAGAGCAAAGGCACAGGAAAGCCAGCATACTGGAAACCTACCCAACTAAAACTAAGCATATTTTTTACATTGCTTGTGCGTTTATCAGCGTTTCGTTGTCGGCGGAATTGTTTCTTCTTGTTAGCCACATCAAGAAATTTCTTGGTTTGGATACCCAACCGACAATTATCGGTTCCGTCGGCCGAGAAGAATGACACCAGTCAGCGGTTTCGTTATTGTAAAATGGACTAAAACTTTTATGCATCTCTTTCACATAGGCACTAACGACTGCAGTATTTACATTGTGCAGAGAGACTTAAAGTAAAAAATATTTGACGAACTTTCAATTTCCTTGTTTTGGAATCACGTTAAGTTTTCATCCAGCGTTTAAATTTGCCAGAAAAATTGGATTTATTCATGACTAACTAAAAATATTGTTCATTTTTATACACGTTCCGGTACATTTGTTTTATTCATGTCAAGTGCGTTCTAATTGGTATGTTTAAGGCTTGTTTCTAAGAAGAGCTGAAATAGCTCAAGGAACCTAAGAGACGTCTAGGATGATATGTATATCGTCTTGCTATTATGATTTCAGGTGGTTAGACGGCTGCCAAACAACCCATAGGCCAGTTGTCAATCCTCTCGCTTCTTAGGGCCGCAAATTTTCTTTTTATTTGAGTTTAAAATTTTTAAGATATGAGAAAAGGCTGCGACGGTTTAAACATAAAGACTTCTGTTCAAATACTCGTTATTTGAAACACTTGTACATGTGAAAATTCCAAAAAGGTTACTTGAACATAGAGTATGGATTAATAAATTGCTTAGCGGTTAAAAAGAGACTTACGGAGAAGCATTCTCTGTTATGAGACCCGCGAACACTTTGATATTAATCTGACACGCGCCAATAAGCGTGTACTGACCAACCTCAAGGTCCGGGGCGTGTAAACAAAACTCAAAACCGCAAGTTGATTACTATCGCTGATTGCGGTTCAGATTTCTGACGCTTAATTGAATCCTTCAAATACAGTTATATGCTATAAATATATCTGGCCTTCACGGTTTTCTGAGTTTCGTAGTAAATAGATCGTCAAGGGCTGGATGCAAGACAAGCCGAGACATTATGGATAGAAGCAAACGGCTGATTGCTAGGCAAGAATGGATAAAAAAAGGAGAAACGAAGCGAATTTTTACGACTTTCGAGGGCTAACTGATCAGACAAGGAAAATCTTAAAGAGCTAAAACGCATCCAGTTTCATAATTCTTTATATACATTTTCAATGGCAGATATCAAATTATGAGGCTTCTAGATTATACTTATCCTAAAAGCTTTTGTAGTTTCAGAATATTTAATTTGATTTTTAACAACTGATTCTATCTAACTAGGATCAAGGCCTTAAGACAAAGATCGGATTAGCTCACAGCCTTGTCTTCTACAAAGTATGTTAAATGTGAACATAGTTTAATTGAAACAAATAAACGGTGGAAAACATACTTGTTCTTTACTGACGGGTTTTTAGCAATCTACAAAAGTGACAAATTGACAATTATGTCATTGTGGCTGTTGTTTCGTCGACGAAATGGTTTATAAAGCTTGTTTGGACGGAAAAACCAACCAGTTAGTAAAGCTTCACCTTTCAACTCCCAGAAGTGATTAACTAGTAACTTTTCATTGCCATTCCAACAGTTCCTTTTATGGTTGTGGGCTTGGTGGCCAAGCCTTTGAATAGGAGTGAGGCTAAGGGTGACCCTGTTGTGATAGAGACCTGTATCTAGTTAGCATGATAACAAAGTAATCTGCATTTGAAAAGCAGCAACATCTCTATCTTAACAAGGTCACCCTAAGCCTCACTCCTGTTCAAAGGCCTGGCCACCATAGGAATTAACGCGACTTAAATTAAAGCGAATTTAATGGAAAACGAGTTTCGAATAAGGAAAATTAACGCGAAAGAGGAGGTAGAATTTCACAATAAAGGTAATTAACGCGATTAAGACACGGTAGTGACAACTGGAACAAATTTATTTCAACACTGGATACCAAGAAATTTACAACTGAACAAAACTGAGCCATGTGGTTGTTGGTCATGTACCAAAAGAACTGAGCTGTTATGTGTGCTTTGGAACAAGAAGCCAAATTTACAGGAAGAGTTATTTCAGTGAGGCCACTAATTTAAGGAGGCCTTGAAATACCAATGGTCGTTTCTGTCCAGTGGAGCAATGCGAGAAGTCTGGCGATTTTGAAAGAGAGAACAGAGGAAGTGTCATACTCTGTCGAGAAAGACTGTCAGTTGACGATTCGAAATCTGTCTTGGCCGAAATCAAAGGAGAAGGTATTGACATCACTTCTGACAGCAACAGCGATGAAGATGAACTCGAAATATTGTAAACCTTCGCCTTAGCTTCTGTGAAAGATGAAAAATAAAGGGTAAATGGAAAGAAAGAAAGCTTGTAGTTAATATTTTTTAAGTGTCAAGAATGTCTGGACAGGTTCCAAAATTGGGGTTATAATACTGGAAATTAAGAGCGCGGAAATTAATGCTGCACTTAATTAACGTCGCGGAAATTAACGCTCAACAAAAATAACGTGACTTAAATTAACGCGAATTTTAACAATTCGCGTTAAATTCATGCAGCGTTAATTTCCTATAATAAGGTATTACATGATCTTACAAACGGCTTGTGAGAACACAAAAGATTGTCAGCGAGAGAGTGTCATCTTTTTCCTTTATATTGGAATTATTGTGTGTATTTTATATATCTTATTAACCAAGAGCGAGGGCCGTACTGGGAGAATATCGGCACGAGGTCTTGACAGTACGGACCTCGCTGCGCTCGGTCCGTATAAAAAAGACCGAGGGCCGATATTCTTCCAGTACGGCCCCGAGCAAGCTTGGTTAATAAGAAATTTATTATACGACTGAAGTTCAAAGGGACACAAGTGCGGTATCATTCGGGACCATTCGGGACAGCGCCCGGTCCAATACTTAGAGAGTATTGACCGGCAATAGAGCATTTTGATTGGTTGATTTTAGTTATTGGCCCTTTGACTGCCCGATTCGTGTAATAAAATAGGATATGCATGGCGGTCAGTCGGGAGAATAACAAATCAGATCGAAGGGTTAATAACTGAATTGATCACCATGCGAGTCACTGCACGAGTGGGGTAACTTTATTCCGTCCAAATTCTGATAAATGAAACCAAGGGATTATAAATGAAACCCAGTACTACAAACGTCAAGCAATGTAAACATTGGAGCGAGTCTTTCTGTGTGACAATTTATTTCGTCGCTCTCTAAGTTGAGAAACGATGTGGACGCGTGATCACCCATTTACTCCACACACCTCCAGAGGATTGAGGAGAGAAGAAAGATGGATCCAGAGTACAATCCGTTTGGATGTAAAATTTTTGTGCAACTGACTTCCCTCCTCTTTCTGAAACGAGTACCCTATTACGAGTTACGGCTCTCCTAAAAATATTGTAAACGAATCATTTTCAAAACGCTCGGAACAAAGGTTAACTTACAAAGTTACGTATAATGAATAGTCCTTTCTGTCAAAACCTGCAAAACTTTTATAAAGGGTACACCGCGGGTCCAACACGCACAAAGACTTGATAGAGTGCAAATTCCTTTACCACCAAAGAAACCTAATCTTTATTGATTGATTGATTAACATTCCAAGGCTTAATGCTGACAGACATCAGATGAAACGAAAACCTCCATTTACAACCTTGTGACCTCTTGCGTTTATTGTTTGAAGACTTGTTTGAGTTTCAGACGTTCCATTGTGACCATGAAAGGCTCTATTTTATTTAGAATAGATTCTTAAAAGCATTTTCTAAATGGCTATGGCAACTTTACTCCATTTTTTTTATAGTAAGTTCTTAACAACATTTTCTAAATAGCTATGATAACTTATCAATAGGGTTCGAAGGAGAGAAACACTCAGAAAGCGGATTTTTTAAGCGTTTGAATGCAACTTCTTATGTACGTCCTTTGAGCCGGATGTAGTCGGTTTCGGCTCGTATAGTTTGACTGTCAAGCCTAATTAGGCGCATTTCCAAAATAAATCATTAATTCTAAAGGTCATCATTTCCAACTGACAGCTTTATGGTGATAGAATGAACGCTCACGTCGCCCAAATGAGCATGACTGAATTTGTTGGCTTTTTGGTCTTCAAGCTAATTTTGGCTGTTTAGTCTTTTCCTCTGTCATTACAAAAGAATTTAAAAGCGAGAGATGACAGGCCATATAGATTTAGTTAGCTCACAGCTATAGAAGGCTTTTCACAGTTGACAAGCAGACAAAGACGCCGAAGACGAAACAGAAGCACGAGTCTGGTAAGAAAACACTGAATCAATTTCGCATCGCTATATTAGATATGAGGAAATTTCTCTTGAAAGCTGGATGAGTTTTGCATTTTTTACGATCCAGCTGTGGCTTTAAACGAAGAATGACTTGCCACTTCAATTAATTTCCGTGGTCTCCTGACCACGAAGCTATAAACGCGGAAACTAATTATATACATGTATGCTTTAAAGCGCGTCCCCGATAGATACATAAACTACACCTAGGTAGCTTATGTCAAGTCAGACATATTGTTTTCATAATGTAGTACGCTACCACTTTTTAAGGTACGTTGTGATGTTTAGAATTCATCACACAACAAATTTCGGAGAAAGGTACCTTCGAAATCATCACCCTCAAAATCAGTCAAACGTTTTACCATGTACCGCGTTCGTACATCAAATTATCAACAGATCTTTTTTCATGAATTCCAATTGAATTATATTCTGTATATCTATCAGCTTTCGTCTAATGACCTTAAGAGGCGCGACCTCGAGCAACGCCATCAGAAAGTTTAGATTAACGCAAAGCCATTGCTATTTAAAACCATTTCGAAATGTCAGAAGACTACTCAAGCTCAGCTAGAGTACGTAACTTAGAATTTGTTTGTTAGTTTTGAAAATTGGTTTAGAGCACAGTGACACATGCCTGAAAGAGGAATGGGTACAGTTTACAGGCATAAGGAAAAGAATTGTACCACAGCTTCAAAGCTACCGCCATGTTTTGATCACGAGATGTTCCATTTTCCGCCTGAGCCCGTCACGACAGTCAAAACAGTTAAGGCAAAAAATAGTCGGCGATGCGCAAACAAGATTTACTTGACTTGCGTGACAGACTAAGCTTATAAAGAACGACCAATCGTAGTATAGTGTGGGGAGTTACTAAGCCAAGGATCAGCAGACTGCCGAACCGTCGAATTCGCCGAACCTCCGGAACCCATCTTTTTGTTAAAGAAAGTAATGAAATAAAATGAAACCTGTAAGACTTTAACACTGTTTGAAAGCTCGTTTTCGGGTACAGAGAAGATAACGTTAAAAGAAAAATGTTTTAATCGTTCTTGTTGGAAGGGACGTCTTAAAACACCTCTCCCCCTCCCCTCCCCCCATCACCCCTGATATTATTCCAAAGAGGCCATTCGCCCCAACGGTATCGAAAACGAATACGAATAGTTCAAATTGTATCTTCACGACAGGAAAAGGTGGAAAGAGTACACCGATAATAGAAGTCTGATAATTGAGTAGCTACTGTGTTACAATCTCAAAAGCCGGTTTCGATTCTTGTAAGCCACCAAAAAAACGTCGATTCGGCATTAAGATTATTCGTCCGCGTAAAATGTGACAATCGTTTGAACAACAAAGTTATCCTAGAATGCTAACGGACCTACTTATTTAAAATTTCCTTTTCAGAAGAAAAAAGCCATGGGAGCCAAAACCAATGAGCTTATCTATCTGATCTGGAAGTCTCAAACATACTTTGGTCAGCTTCAAGTTGGTGTATGGTTCGTTTCGTATTTGGTAACTTTAATAGGATTGGAAGTATTTCATTCCCGAGGCAGTTATCTTATTTGCAACGGCACAACAGAGTATAGTGTAAAGTGTCCTGACAGTGACAGCCCCGCTTTGAAAATGCAACGGCCTTTCCTCAGAGTATATGGTGGTGTTTATTTTGCCATTTGGCTGATTTACACTCTTTACATTGTTCCCAGGCTTTGGCGATTCCGCAGGAGAAAAAGCACGACACCATTATGTGGTCTTTACGCCGTGTATTGCTTGCAACTCTTCGCCAAACTTCTTTACAACGTTATCATGCTTTTCTTTTACATTTCCCTTGTCTTTTACACGTTCCCAGTTCGACTAGACTGTGTCGTTCAGAATTCTTTTGGTCCAAGTATCACTTGCACCGATAAGTTTCGAGTAGCGAAATCTGCGCTGCAGACCACAGTCTTGCTCGTCATTGTGGTGTTAACATTTTTCTCTTTAGTTGAATTCGTTTTCCTGTTGTGTCTTACAAGGTCGAGAAGTAGAACAATCTTCATTGGAGATGCAAACCAACAGACTGAACACCTTGATAATGGCTGCTGGTGTGAATGTGTTATGCCAACAGATCGACAGTTTGGCTTCTTTCGCCTCTACTTGAGCGAGGTCAGTGAGCATCGCGAGCTTTCGTGCGCGTGTGTAAACCCATTAAGAAAATATCTGGTTGACATGAGGAATATTTACTCGACAAAAACAGAATATATCGACCATTCTCCTCTCGACGACGTCGATAACTTGAAACTGGACGATATGTTTACAAGACCAGTGTTGTCAGGGGTGAAATGTTCCAAAATTATGGCAAAAAAATATTCAGTTGAAAAGAAATCAACGAGCCTGGAGGGCATCGGTAATATTTCGATAACAGGCAAGGCAGGAATGGGAAAGACCACCTTAGCTCAAAAAATCGCAAGAAACTGGGCAAAGGAAAAGACCTCACTCTCCTCACAGATCAAGATTCTGCTTTGCTTGGATTTTAAAGCTCTAGAAGATTCTCCTGGCGAAGGGATTTCCTTCGAGGATTTAATCCGCCGTCAGGTTTCTTTAGATCCTCCAGAAGACCTTCTTGATTTTGTGAAAAGCAATCCCAACGCGACGCTAATCGTGGTTGACAACGTCTGCAAACCAAAGTCTGGATGCCAGGAATCTGACTTCCGCGATAGTTTTGAAGAAAAGATGCCTTTTTCAGCTTTGTTGAAAAAGCTTGTGACTGGAAAAATCTTAAAGGGTGCAACAGTTTTAATTTTGTCCAGGCTTACAGACAACAGTGTTGCAGATTTGTTCGGCGTTGCAAGTCAAACAGAACTCATGGGATTTTCTCCAAGTGAAATCAAGGGATACATTGAGAAGTATTTTACAAGCAGTGACGATTGTGAAGACGACGAGTTGGCTACTGCCAAGTTGAAAGAGAATTTGACAGATAACACACTTTCCATATGTTGTGTTCCACTACATTGCCTCTACATGTGCACTCTTATGAAATGGTTACGAAGATCCGATCACGCAATTGTTTCAGAGACCGCAGGAAACCCTCCTGAAACCATCACAGAACTTTACATTGGCATAGCACAAATGATCTCCTGCTTGCAACAGACTACCAGGGAGCCGATGAGCCCGAGTGCAATGGAAATACACACGCCAAGCTTACAAAATAATGCTGTAGAGCCCCCTGCAGAGGACTCAAGGTCACCACTGCAAAATGCCACCTCACCCACTCAAAGTCCCAGATTTTCTTCCTGGGGACCCACCCAGCGAAAAACGTCGTCAAAAACCCAGTTTGCTCTTCATCACCTTGCGGAAATTGACGCAGAAGTCTGCTCTCTGGCAATGAAGAGTATTGACGAGGATATGACTGTGTTTGACGTTGATTACCTTCGCTCCCACATGTTATCCGAGGAAGCAATTTCGAAGTATTTCAAGAGAACGAGACAATCCGATGATTCTGAAAAGGTGCAGTTCACTTTCCGATGCGACGATCTTCGGGAATTTCTCGCAGCCTACTTTGTTGTGTTGGACAGGTCATTTAAAAGGCTCAAGAGGTTAGTAGAGCAAGTAAAGAATGATGGTTCAAGAAAGCAGGACCGAGTGCTTCAGTTTGCTTACGGTCTGCAATTTAGTGATTCACAGGCCTCAGACAAAAAAAAGAAAGAGATGATTGATCTCGTCAAAGGGTTATACAGCGTGTCTCCGACCGAAGACAGAAAGAGGCAAAAAGAACTTCAGCTCGTAATGATAAAATGTGCGGCTGAGATAAAGGATGAGAAGATCTCACGTGAGGTGGCGAGCAAGATGATTCCTATCGTTGAGTTTTCTAGCTGTGAGATTGGAGTTGCAGAATGCTCTGCTCTTGCAAATGTGTTAGGGACGTCACCATTTGCTTCCATCAGTGACGTCGATTTATCGGATAACAAAATCAGCGTGATGGGCGCACGTCAACTCACACAGAAACTATTGCTTCCTGGTAAGGGCCCAACAAAGAAGTTAAATGTGCAAGGGAACGTTCTGGGTGATGAAGGACTTCAAGAACTTACCGAAGCTCTTAAGAAAAGGGAATGTAGGCTGAAGACTTTAAACGTCGCTGACAATTACATTTCAAGTGATGGTATTTCAAAGTTATCGTCAGCACTGGAGTCAAACACTTGTTTGGAAGAGTTGAACCTAAGCTGTAATCAGATCTGTAGTCAAGGCGTTGAACATCTATCAAACGTTCTACAAGTCGAAAAGGGTAAAATCTCCAAGCTGAATCTATCCTGGAACGATATTGGAGACGACGGAGTGACTCGTTTGGTGTCATTTAAACAAAGCACGCTAAATCTTGCTTGGAACAACATTGGCATGAGAGGCGTTCATTCCCTCATCTCAATATTTCACACGTTAAACAATCTACAAGAACTTGATCTGAGTGGAAATAACATTGAGTCTGTAGGAATAGAAGCACTGTTGCCTTGTTTCATGGATGCAAACTGCAAGATAAGGTGTCTGGAGCTGAACCACTGCCAAATACAAGACGAGGGAGTCATCCACTGCTTAAAGATTTTAAACTGTTTGCAAAATCAAATCACACGGTTAGGCCTCGCTGGAAACAACATCACAAACGCTGGGGTAGAGAAAATAGCAGAAGCTCTGACTTCGTTAGAATGCAGGGTTACCATTCTAAACTTGAGCTCCAACCTCATCGGTGACAGTGGAGTGGAAAGTCTTTCAAAAAGCTTGAGTAGCCCAAACTGTGGCCTCCAAGAACTTGATTTGAGCCACAATCAGATTCAATGCAAGGGTTGCAAATGTTTGGCCGAAGCAATCAGAAAGCCCAACTGTTTAGAGTGTTTAAACCTTGAAGGTAACCATATCGGTAATGAAGGAACTGCAAAACTGCTGTCTGCGCTCAGGATCCACAACAACAAGCTCCACACTTTGGTGCTGGTTGCAAATGACATAGGTGATGAAGGCATCGCTGGCTTACCACATACATTCCGAAGTCCTCATTGCAAGCTGGGTCGTCTTGACTTGGGGAGAAACATTATCAGTCGTACCAGTATCGCAACTGTAAGCGAGGCATTGAAGAGTCCCTTCTGCCATCTGGAACATCTGCGCCTGAAAGATTCTCGATTAAACGAATCATTCGAGGCAAAGGAAAGCCTTAGAGCCACTAAGCTGACTGATACAGTATAAGATGATGATTTTCGCATTCTTTTCAGAGTTTCATCATCGGATCGATAGCAGTTACTGAGTCATTTAAACCACTCTTAGTTGCCATAGAGTCGAACTTAGTCCCCTGTAATCGCATTGACATCGAGTTGTGTTGACCTAGAGATAGTCTGCGTGGTCTAGCACAGTGCTTGTGGTCTTTACCACAATTGGCAATAATGTCACAATCTGATTGGTCAATTTGCCGTCATCGATAAGAGTACAGACAACGCTACTTGCATCAACGTGTCGCGCAACGTGTCTCGTACTGAAAGAATCGTTTTATTGACGTCGATATTGTGGTAAAAAAAAAATCGAAAGTGGTCGTTTAGCGAAGTCTGTACTCTTATACTTCTTATCGACAACGACATTCGTCATCACAGTGGTCAAAATGTTGTGACGAATGTCGTTGTCGATAAGAGAACAGACCACGGTAAACTACTTGCGATTTGTTGACCTTTTTTTTCGGAAGATGATGATTAAGACGGCTCAAGATTTGATAGTAACTTGTTGTCATACCTGTGCGTAGACATTTCAGTTTTCTCTCTCGTAGTCTTAGCTTTCAGTTCTCGTTTGTTCGAGGATTTGATAATGGTAGCCAAGTAATTGATGAACGGAGAGCGATGAGTACATAGTACACTGAAAGATCACCTTGTGTTGTTTGTAGTTTCTTCCAGGCTTAGTTTCCCGAGCGATCCAAGTAATCTGACTCAAATCTAATTAGAAAACGCTACACAGAAACTCTGTTCGATAATTTGTATTGATGATTTTATGAACTGCAGGCACGAAGGATCTGTTGAGATATCAAAGAACTCTAACCTCTTGAGCTGAAAGTAAAAGAATAAAGACAGGAATATCTCACAATTCTTGTGTTGCTCCGACTTAGGTAAAGTAATCTATAACGGAAAGGAAAGGGGTCAATGAAAACCATTTTGCATCAGCTGATCACTAAAAGGACATAGAAGCATATGATTTCGATAAGAAGAAAGAGACCGCTTGAATTCGCAATAATATCAATAAATGTGAGATACTATCGAAACGTCAGTTTTTTCAAAAGTTTCAAACTGAATTTTCCAAGAAAAACACTGTTTCAATGTTTTCCAGGATTAGAGACTTTCCTGACTTTATAAAACTTCAACTTCAGTCATCAACTTTGGCGTCAGTGCAATTAAATGAAGCACTCACTTAATCTTTACGGAAGTTGCTCAAACGGCTCTTCCTCCAACTTTCTGTAAAAAGAGAAATAAGACAATACTGATGTATCAACTGACGAAGCAATACCTTTTCTTAACCAATGTAAAAAACCGGCAGAGTGATGGTGATGGTGGAACACTACAGACGTACTGAAAAAACCAGTTGAGCTACTCGCAAAGAAGCATCCTTTTAGCTTTACATGGATGCAAAGGGCAATAAAATCTTAAGCATCTGTGTCCCAAAATAGCTGCGCAAGTCCTGAATGACATACTTAAGCGGCTTTTGCCACAATCTGGAGAAATTTCCCGGGATGTAACAGCCTCACTAACATTAACTTCTGCTCACTCTGATGTAATTTTATTCGGGTATAAAAGGAAATCAATATTTAAGTAGGATCACTAAGGAAAAGTGGAAGCTAGGAAGATGATACAGCAAGAAGTGAAAGCTTTGTTGCTGGAGGGTGACACACAGTATTTAATGAATGAAGCACTGCACTTTAAATCAGAATAGAAACATTAATGTAGGCCGTTTTCAGATAGGCGCCGCATATTCGGAGAATAACCCCTAAACCCGAGAAAGGTAGAACTTTTACCTAAACAACCTCAGCACAGAAGGTAAATAGAACTTCCCATCTTATGCCCAATCAGATGATTCTTATAGAACGATGGCAAAATCAGATGGCAAAAAAAAAAAAAATACTTGATTGAAGGTTTCTCGCTTCTATCCTGATCAAATGAGCCTATTGCTGTAACTGAATACTTAGACCAGACTTGCAGACCCATAACTAATAAAATATAACTGTATTTCAATATCCTGATATTTGGTTACATATACATTACAGATAACAACGTTGTTAATTTTCGTATTTTACAAATGATATATAGTGACAGAAAAACAAAGAACGATGTTCTCATTTGTAAATAAATACTGACGGTCAATGCTTCCTGTTAAACCATTAACGCCAACTGATGCTTCAGCCATAACAGAGCTTCCATTTGCCCTCAATAATTAGTCGAAGAGCTTAACTACGAACGAATTCGAATTTACTAAGTGCGAGTCCTTAGATTCAGCCAAAACTGAATCGATTACTTACTAAATTGTCCTAATCCGGCCTTTGCGATTATGACTAGTAAGGAATAAACATGTATTAATTAGAAACACCTAATGTGGACCTGTAGCAGGTCAGCTCAGATATAGTCGAGTTGAACTCTATTTTTTCCTAGCTCTGATACAATCACTAAATATACTAATTTTAAGCTGCAAGCAACTTTCAGTGTAACCTTTTCCCACGTCACTAATCACTTAGTCACTTTGGATGCCTCTCTCTAGCGAGAAAATCAACCGATGATGTATAAAAAAAAAAATACTGAAAAAAGTTTCTAAGACATGAAAAAAAATTACTGGCAATGTTCCACTATGCATTTTGTAAGTTCCACCGAAACGCGGTCTTCGCAATCATATTTCGCTGGAAATGAAAGGGATTTTCAAAGCAAATAAATTTGAAAGTCCATCATTAACAGTTCACCAAATTGATACAAATAACAGTGATCTTGGCTTTACATCTGCTGTGTGGCTGATGTCATCACAGTTAGCTTCCACTGACGGAAATCTATTTCCAGTGAGTTTTTATAAGGTCCAAAGATGCTTTGTGGTGAAAACGATCGTACCTGACTTGTTCAAGCGATTATTTGACATTTTCAGTATTTTGTAGTATAAATTTGATATCGCTGAGAAAATCTGGGTGGTGAAAGGTTTACAAAGTGTTTTAGGATTCTGTCCAAATGCAAAGTCATTATTATCTCGTGTAAAAGTATTCAAGGCAATTATTTCCATTAAATTGAACAGCTTTAAAGGCATTTCACATTTCTTACTACAAAATCATGCTGTCGCTGATTCAAAATTATCTAGCTCAGGTCAGGTCAAACTCGATCAAAGTCTACTTGAAGCATAAGAGATACATACAGTGCTTCTGATTGGATGGAAGATACTCCAGTTTAACCAGATGTACATGTTTGAAATTTCTAAGATTGGCTTTTAAAAGAAAGTTTCCTGATCATTGAAAGTATTAACTCTACCAAAAATTCAATCCTTGCTATAAAAAGTACTGCAAAACATCTAACTTTCACAAACAGAATGACTAATTTTTAGACAAGCTAAATATGGTTAATCGTTACGAAATAATATTTCTCACCCTAATGAGAAAAAATTCTATATTCATTTCAATTGAAAACAGGACAATTGTTATTTTCACTATCATTTCAATTCATTACAAAAGTGTCTCAAAATGTGCATACTCATGTTTCTGTGAGTGCAGTGACCTGAGCGAGATCCACCCCAACCCACCCACATTGTAAATGTGTTTTAGTTTCACTTCTGCGGTCAGAAAATTCATATCTCCTCCGGGCACACGTCTTCCCTCAACGTGCACATGCGCAATTCAGCAGTTGGAGATCGAAACCGAAACACAAGACACTCAAGTCCACAAGCACCACCATGAATGATGTATGCACAAATATGTCCCTTAATTTATTACCCTGACAGAATTACTAATCATATTCACACGTCAGGCATGGAAAATTACATGTACAAAACGGCTGGAATATGCCAGCACTACACAAACCGCAAAACACTTTGCACGGTCAGTCCGTAGCTTAATCCCAAGCCAATTCCTTTGCATAATAAATCTTTTGATACAATTTCATAAAATTAGGTGCTACTAAAACCATAGATAGCATAGTTTACCTTGTCCAAATTGAAAAATAAATTTTATCTATAATTTAAGCATGCTGTTATATACTGGCTAATTATACTAAGCCACTGTAAATCGACACCTGAAGAGAAAAAAAGAAGACTTTTGTTAAATATTTACCTTCGACTATACAAAGCCTTAAGGTATCCTAACAAAATACTGAATCCCCAACTACATTAACGCAATTGATACTCCTAGTCAAATTAGAGTAGTGTCAACCAGATAAAACTGGACAATTGGTTTCAGTTTCCGACCAACGTCTACAGAATGGTCATTTAACTGACTTCGATCAGCTGGGAAGTGCTCGGGGCACTTACATCGTGATACATGACGATTTCATTACGACACGATTCATATAGAAGCGTGTGTGACCGAAATTTTCCAAGATAGAAATCTCGCGGAAAAAGATCCATGGACACGTCTTAGAGCCACCCGTAGGCGCCTATGACAGCAAGAGTGGTAAGGTATAAGGGACAAGAGCCAATCACAATGCTCCGTTTGAGATCAACAAGCGACCGCAAAGTGTGGTTTTCTTTCGAAGGTTTCGTTGAAAGGTTTAATTCGGCAGAGTGAACAAATTGATGTTGTAAACAAGGGGAGTTGATGGTTTAGTAATATACCGATGCATTCGCAAATAGTTCTGGAAACCCAAATGCATATTTCTTCCACCAGCCATTGAACGATCTATTCCTTACAAATCTTTAAAACAATCGTTCCTTTTTGTCCAACAATTACTTTTCTGAGGTTCGATGTCGAACTGAGTTACAGTGAACACTTACTTGTTTGTGTGATGGCGTATTGTTGTATAATTGCTACGAAAGGCTGTTACTTGCGATCACTGAACCGCCATCTGAAACGAAAACAGTAACAATAACCCACAGTGGACCAAAGACTGATCATGTCCTTCTCTTCCAGCTCAGTGAACCTATCAACTCGCTCCTAAAATGCGTACCGCGACTCATTTAAAATATCAGAGTTAACAGAATTTAAAGGTCTTAAGGTAAAACAAATGTTCGAAACGTGAATTTGATATAACTACCGCGTTTAAATGAAATTTCCCTTACTTTATCCCTTACTATATCCCCCTCACACGAAACTTGGACGACAGGGGAGTCCAGCTTTTCTCTTTCAAGTGTTTCGTATAATACAAAGGAGTGTATATTCCCTTCCTTTAGATGCTCGTGAAAACACGAAAAAAGTCTACTTCTTCAGTTAACATACTTCTCAATTCCTTGCTCCTTGCTCTTCCACTCTCAATTTGTAGCTTACCTGCACTTTTTGTGTCGCTGCCAACTAAGTTGTTTCTAGTATTCTTGGCTGAAGGTTTTGGAGACGAACTGACACTTGACTGGCTCAGCGATGACTCTGACCCGGACGAATTTTTTCTTATATTGGCTTCCTTATCCTTGTTCTTGTCCTTGCCTTTATCTCTCTGTTTAAACATCTTCCTCCAAGATTTGGAGCGTTTGAAATCGCCTCCATTGCCAAGCTGGGGAGAATGAAGGAGTTAGAAAGTTGATTCAAGAAGAAATAAATGTAAAGAATTATGTCGAAATCAACTTAGTCTCAGTTTACTAGCGGTGCAAGTAAGGTAATAACATCTTACATTCCAAAAAGATAAAACACACTGCAGAGCTCTAAAGATAAATCAAGTATTATTGAACAGTTGAAAAGAAAGAATAATAATCTCACTTCATCAACAGTTTCTCTTTCAGTAGCATTCGCCAGTAGCCAGTTGAATTCCCGCTCAAGTATTTGACGAATCTACAAGAAACCATCCAGATACTGTCAAGTTCAAAGGTACATCCTACATGCATTCAATGCTTGTTTTACGTTCTGTAAACGAGGCTTGAGAGTAAATTTTCAACCAATGACGTTATCATGCATGGAGGCCTATTTTAAGCAAGCGAAAGAGCAGGGGCGCGGAAACAGCGGCGGTCAGGAAAGGAAAAAATAGGAATAAGGAAGAGACCTCTCGATCCGTAGCCTTGTAACCGCTGTGTACCGGTCACCAGCTCCTTATCTCGTCACAACTGACCAAGAGCTTGGTGAATTCCTAAGTGGAGCTCCATCCATGAGGAAAAATGTGTCACCTATAGATGGCCATAGAGAGCCGTTTTCAATAGGGGTCGAAAGTAGTCCATGATTGCTTTGGTGTTGCTTAACTTCGCTCTGTGATTGGTCCAGGAAAATCCCGCCACCTTGTCAACCAATCACATTCAAGACTAAAAATAAACCTTCTTTGAACACTCGCGCTTTCCTGCGTTTCATGCAGTTCGTCTGTGTTTACCTGGAATTATTATTGGCTGATGATGATGTCAGCCTTTGCTCCGATTCGTTGTTACGATTACTTTGGTTTTGGTTTTTCGACTGTCAAGAGAAAACTGCTCCAAGAAAATTGCCTACCTAACCATCGGCATGATGCGTCGTTTCAGTTTATGACGCTACTGAACAATTAAAATAATGACTTTGACATGGACAGTAATTTTTGAAACATATAAACACAAGCGTATGTTACCTGTGTATTCTGACTGGGTATCTGTAAAGCATAAGCCAGGGTATTACAGTCAAAAGTTTCGTCCAGAGCAATCACTGCTCCGTGTACTCCTGTGCCATGCAAGTTATCAGCATACTCGGCTAATCCAATCTTCTTTAGCCAACTTATTAAACGCTCATTGCTCCAAACAAGTACATCTGAAGATAAAAAGATTCCAGTCAAATTATTAATGCAAAACTAATAAAACCCTTCTTCATCATGTTGGAAAACAAACTAACACTTCTGACTATCTGAACAGTGGCTAGGGTTTGTCCAAACTCATCCAAATAATACATGTACCTAAAACGTGGGATCGTTTGGACTGACCATATCGGTTCTCCCCCATCCTACCATTAGCACTGCACTGATGAGGCCCAGAAGGCCGAAACAGTACTGTCTGCAGTTACCTAATATAATATAAATCTTTTTTTCAAGCGAGGAAAACTATTTTACCTTTAACCTCGTCAGCACACATTTGTCTTCTTTTCTCCAGTAACTAGGAAAAAAAAAAAACAGATAAAAAGGTAACTATTTCATTTCATAACATAACCAAAGCTAAGCGCGCGCTCTGATTGGTCAATTTAGCGTCCCCCATTTGCCCATGGGTGTCCGCTGCTGACGTAAGCAAATGCAAAGACTATTTTTCCGCGCGCGCTTGTTTTTTCTGGTCACGTAAGATTTGTTAAATAAATGGGAACTCGTATGATGCACGATCCTCGCAGTAGATAGCACTATTTAAGCAATAGCGAAAATCAGACCTGAAAAAAATCAGGCCTGTACGGGATTCGAACCACTGACCTCTGCGATACTAGTGCAGCGCTCTACCAATTGAGCTAACAAGCCAACTGGGAGCAGTCCGTTAAGTTGATTCGTAATAAACCCGTGAAAGTTCATATATTTTATTGTATCTGATTTATCACTTTCACGGGTTTATTACGAATCAACTTAACGGCCTGCTCCCAGTTGGCTTGTTAGCTCAATTGGTAGAGCGCTGCACTAGTATCGCAGAGGTCAGTGGTTCGAATCCCGTACAGGCCTGATTTTTTTCAGGTCTGATTTTCGCTTTTGGTTAAATAGCGCTATCTACTGCGAGGATCGTGTATCATATGTATCTAATACCGCAGTTCAAAATATATGAACTTCATATATTTCATTGTGCCAAAAGGGAACTCGTTAGCTTCAATGTATCAATGTTATGTTATAAAACAAATGGTAAACTCCACAGCGTACACTACTGAGTTATGGATGCACGCGGGAGGTTGCTAAGCACGAAAGGAGCGTAAGAGTCGCGCGAGGCGATAGCCGAGAGCGAATCTAGCTTCTTGAGTGCTTTTGCCACCGGTAAGATGCTACTAAGAAAGCTATTGTTATTCACCTAAAATCTACTACGTTATGCACATTTAAAGGAGTTCTTCAAGAAGTAGTATGCACATGTTATCACAAAAATAAATTCAAATTCAATTGGTTGAATTATTAATATCCGTCATTCTGGTTTATACAAGTTCAAAAAGCCAATACAAACACACATTTCAAACTCAACACTTACCCTTTTATCGTAATTCATAAACCCCAAACATTTGACAGCACACTGCAAGCTGTGTCTGCAAAAAATAATACAGCATCAAGCAATCAATCAAGCAATCAATGAGTCCGTCAAACAGTCATTGAGGCAGTCACACAGTAACTGTTTTAGATCAGATCAAACGAGTATTAACCCTTTTCATCCTAGCATCATTATTTTCTCGAGACATTCCCTGAGATGGTGACAAGGAGAATTCCATCAATCCAGAGCTTGTTCAGTTGGTGATGAATTGCTGTATTCTCCTGACCTTACTATGTGATTTAGGAGTGATATTGTAAGGAGTAATATCATAGGTGACAAATAACTCCTTAATTTTGGCGCGAAATTTCAGCGTTAAGTTTTAATTTCACATGTGAAATTACAAAATTGCCACGGTAACATCTCTTGTATCTCGATCAGAGCCAAGATGGCGTCGAAATTTAAGACGGTGACCCTTGAAGTTATGAAATTAAAAGAAGCGGCCGAAAATTATCAACAGGCACGAAGAATTCGAAAGGTATTTTTTGTGAAGAAACTCAGAAAATTACGAACTTTAACAATAATGTATGCTTTAAACGAAAACTATATTCTTCTTCATGTTCTCGGTTTTCGATAGAATAAACCAGTAAAAACAATTACGGTTGTGAACGTAATTTGTCACCCACGATAAAGGCTAGGGAAATCAGAATTTTGACAAAACGCGCGTGAAATTATTTGCTAATTTGACTGGTCGCCATTTGATTACACATTACACCTACTAATTACACATACTAATTACACATACTAATTACACATACTAATTAGCTGCTAGTCATTCTTGGGAGACAAAGGATGAACATTCTTTTTCCCGTGCAAAGCTGTAATTTATGAATTGGGTTTGCGTACTGTGCGAGTAAATAAAATGATAATAAATCGTTCTTCTTTGATAACAAAGTCTCTTACAGATATCGTGCAAACAAATTCAAAACTTAATTATCAATCTCCAAAACACAATAAAAAAAAAAAATGATTAACAGAGCACAAACCTGTGAAACCCATCAACTACTTTCAAATATTTTTGATATTCTTTCTTGCTTATGTGCTCCAGCATTCGTGCATCTACTAAACATTCTTGAAAAGTGCTCTGAAGAAACAAAGTATGGCAAGTCTGATTACAGTTCACTAAATTCACACTGTTCACTGAACAACCACCTTATTTTTCAAACTGGTACTTAAAATACAATTTTCAGCTAGCCTGGCTCGCAGATAACTAGTGCTAATCTGGGAGGGCCAGTCTTAAAAATCTAAGAAGGTCCAATACAAAAATCCCGAAAAGGGAATAATTGAAATGAGAGCAAGGAGAAAAAAAAAATTACTTCAATCAATACCTCACCTTGTACTGAGGAAGACCTATGCTTGGAAGCCATTCATTTGCAACCCAATCATGGTTCATTTCACCATAAACGAGAGACTGGAAGAAAAAGGCGAAAAGAGTGTCGTGACATGCTTGCTACATGATCAACTGGATGAACTTATAAACGATGAAATGAAAGAAAGAATGAAATAAGGACTGACTAAATCAACCATATAACCAAGGGTTAGTGTCCATTGCAGCCCTTGTTTGATCTCTTTGCATAACATGCCCCACATCTTAAGTCTACTCATTGCTCTATTTTGTTCTGAACTCACATTTCTGTTGGTTGTGGGTGAGGATGGACTTGTAAGGGTGACAATCTCTTGAATTGAGAGCCGTAGCTTGAGTCGATGAAGTGGATTGGATATTCCAATTTCATGTTGAATCTCTGTATCTGACAGAGCCTGAAACAAAGCCAGTCATGATCAGGTTATATATCAGACAAATGATTTTGAGTTTCCTTATGTCTCTGTTTAGGAATAGCTATATGCAACACAAATTGGATTGTATCTCAAAATAAATATGTCAAAGACAATACATTACTTTAAGAAAACCAAAAAGTTTTGAGCAAGAGCACTGTAACAAAAGTTGCTTACCGACATTATTGCTCCACTTTTAACATTGGCTTTACAAGCTGCCACATACCAGGCAGGCATGCCAACCCACAACTACAACAACAAATACAAAGGAGAACTTAGAAAACGCAAAACTTCCTCTATCATAGAGTAACTGTTAGACTTCTGTCAATTGTCATGGAATAACAAATATTTTGTTATTAACACATTTAAACAAAAACTCTTCTCCAGAAGTCAACTCATGATGTATTCCAATGAATAACTTGCTCCAGATTTGTCAATTAAGGCAATGACAATAATGCTCTCTTAAATGCCATTTAAGGTAAAGAAACTGATTTTAGCTCTTAAATGTCATTAATGCACTCTTTTAATAAAAATTAATACACAGCGCTTTATGAACACCTTTGTAAATAGGTTGATATTTAAGCTCCATTTATTGTAATGACATACTTTTTAATTCGTATTATGTTGTAGATTTCTATTGTAGTTTTTCCAAATTCATTGTAACAAAATATGTAGTTTTATCTTGTGATGGAATAAAGACTTTATTATCATTATTATTATTATTATTATTATTATTATTATTATTATTATTATTAATGCTCTCCTTGATGCCATCAAGGCATGTATTCCAATAAATAACTTGCTCCAGATTTGTCAATTAAGGCAATGACAATAATGCTCTCTTAAATGCCATTAAACGTGAAGAAACAGATTTTAGCTCTTAAATGTCATTAATGCACTCTTTTAATGAAAATTAATACACAGCACCCTTATAAATAGGTTGATATTCAAGCTCCAGTAATTGTAATGACATACTTTTTAAATCCTATTATGTTGTAGATTTCTATTGTAGTTTTTCCGAATTCATTGTAACATAAGATATGTAGTTTTATCTTATGTTGGAATAAAGACTATTATTATTATTATTATTATTATTAATGCTCTCTTTGATGCCATTAAGGCATGTATTCCAATAAATAACTTGCTCCAGATTTGTCAATTAAGGCAATGACAATAATGTTCTCTTAAATGCAATTAAAGGTGAAGAAACAGATTTTAGCTCTTAAATGTAATTAATGCACTCTTTTCATGAAAATTAATACACAGCGCTTTATGAACACCTTTGTAAATAAGTTGATATTTAGGCTCCATTTATTGTAATGACATACTTTTTAATTCATATTATGTATGTAGATTTCTATTGTAGTTTTTCTGAACTCAATGTAACATAGATATGTAGGTTTTATCTCATGATGGAATAAAGACTATTACATTATTATTATTATTATTATTATTAATATTATTATTAATGCTCTCCTTGATGCCATTAAGGCAAAGAAATATATTTTAGCTCTTTAGTGCCATTAACACACTCTTTCAATGCTCTCCTTTAATGCTCTCTTCAATGCTCATAAGGTAAAGAAACATATCTTAGCTCTTTTGTTTGGGCACCACAAGAAAAATAACTACAAAGGAAGCAAGATCATCAACTTACCTCTAACCATGCCACAACTGTAGGTGCATTCCACAAAGCAAATGGTGTCCCAGCTGCTAATGCCTCTGCTAACAAGTGTGATTTATTTTTTATTCTCCTGTCCAACTCACGTTGTCCACTACCCCCTGGTACAGATTCATTGGGAAGTGAATAAGAGTCTGTAAGGACACCTGTGCTGTCCTTATTTTTAGTCTTTGTTTTAAAAATTCGTCCAAATGATCCTTTAATTCCTTTCTTGCCTTTGCTGTTCTTTGATAGAGACTCTGCACTACTTGTGGTGCTTGTTGCACTTGGTAATGAGTCTACTGAGCTATTCCTGGAACACAGTGAAATGAAAAAAACATTAGCAAATTGTTTAATTGTTTAATTTGCAAACCAACACACATTCCTGTGCATTTCAAATAAGTCAGGCAAAGTTTATGAATGCCTAACCATGACAAGAATTCTCAATTGGTACTGGCAGGGAAATTTGTCCACACAAGTCAGTCATGTACAAATTTGGATACAGACAACTTTGGCCTGCTTTGACAGTCTTTTTAAGACTAGCTAAAAAAAAAATCAAATAGCTTTTGATTTCCTTTTTCTTTTACTTTTAGCTGCTGGCACTAGGTAAAGTAATTTCTTTCTGCAGAATCAAGCCAGTGGTGCTTGTTTGCAACTGGAGGGTCTACTTATAATACATTTTTCTTTATTCAGCTCAATGCACAGTTTTAAAAGATGACTAACCTTAGTTTCATCATGCCATTGGTAGATGAAACAGTGCCTGTAGTATCATCATGTACAGGACTTGAGTTTGCACCACTCTGACTGGGTTTGGAACTCTCTGTAGAATCTGATGTACCTGAACTGGGTGTGGGAGGGGTGGGTGCATCATCTAGGGTATTAAGTGAACCTTCCTTGCTTGACTTGACCTACACATACAGCGCAGAAGGTACCACAATTGAGCACAGACAATTTCAACACTTTATGAGAAGACAACACAAAATGACTGCCACAATTTTTGCTCAATGGCATCTATATTTTGTTAGTCAAACTTTCAAGATGATCGTGTACTAATAACTAATTTTTTTGCAGTGAACAAGGTTAGAGTACAAACCCAGATTGGTGTTGTATCCATTGGATCCAGAGGAGGAAATGGAAATGATGTGGAGGATGCAACCAACTCCTGAAGAAAGAAAAAAAAAAATTTCAAAACTATAGTTGACCAGTTACAGCTGAAAATGACTAAAAAATTAGTTAAATTAATAGATTTTAAAGCTGACAACAGCAAATTAACAAAATTAGAATACCAAGTCACATTTAATTACAAGATGCTCAGTTAATCTCAACTTGGTGAGGTGGTAAGTACATGAGATTTCTCCCAAATTCTCCTAACTTACACACATTGAAACAAAGCTGGTCAGAAGAGAGAGCTACGAATCAGATCTTCACAGTGCAAGAGTAAGCACCTCACTTCATGCACATTTTTCAACACAAGCAAATATTTCAGCAAGTTAATCAAAGAAGTTGCAGGAAATGGATGTCACAATGCAGTTCCCAGTGCAAACAGTTAACTTAACATTCATTTTGTCCTCAATACACTCATTACAATAGCCCCACATTTCAATCTTAATCGACATACCTGCTGTGAATTAGCTGAATACACATCTTGATGCCTTGGACTCTTTGATACAGTATTTTCAAGTACGATGGCTCTTCTCTCTGTTGATTTGTGTTCTTCTTGCAGTGTACTGAATGAGTCATTCCAGAGAAAAACAACATGAATTAGTCAATTGCAAAACAAAGGGGAAAAAAGCTAAATATGACAAAATCAATGTTTGAATAGCACCTAACAATAAGAAAACAACTTACTTGAGTTCCTTGTTGATGATATCTATTTGCTGCTGTAGCAGGGAAGCCAGGGTCTGTGCATCACCACCAACACCTCTTTCTTCTGATATATCACTGCCAGCATCACTTTCAATGTCTGAAAGTTTACCGGTATCAAAGGCCATGGCAACATTCTTCAGGACACTCTCTTGTTCCAGTTTCTGCCATTCTTGTTCATTTAGTGTAAAGACTCTGCTTGGTGCATCCTCTATTCCAGCTCGACCTTTTGTTTCTCGCCTGACAGGCTCACTAAAACATCAAACAATGAATTTGAAATGTTTCAAGACTTTACCAAGATCACACAAATTCACTGACTTTGAGGGTAACACAATAAGGTATACAATACAAATGAAACTGTAATAGTAAAAGAATTGTTCTTTTTAATCATTCTAAACCACATTCAAAATATCCTTCCCAGACCATCAGGCATGGATAGTTCTCTAAATTGTGTTCTGAACTGGGGACAGGACAAGCTAGCTTAGGAAAAGTGGGACTTTTATGTGTGATATCAAACTGAAACTGCTTGCCTGTCTTTGAAAACAAAAACAAGATTTGCAACTCATGATCAACTTGTTTCAATTTTACAAATAACTAATAGCCAATTCCCCAATTACCTTTGACCTCTTTTTCAAAGTGAGTACTTGTGCTAATCATTTCATGTGATGATAAGTTTTCATTCACAGGCTAATTATCCTCATTTTCATTAGAACGGTTGAGCACCAAGCCTTGTTTTCAAATAGAGGCCAAAGGTCATTCCAAAATGGCCTAGTGTATTAAAGATTCAGTGGATGCAAAGTAACACAGAAAACAAAACATGATTTAAAAGAAATTCTTTAAATCAATTTACAGGGATCCTAAAGGTGTCAGAATCTTGTTGGATAGGACTACACATGTACTGTAGTTTGCTTTTGAAATCATACCTGAACTTTACCACAGGGCCATTAACTGCTGCAGTGGTAGGACCCTAGTTGAAATAGAAGGATGAAGCAATCATTGAAACTTTTACAGGGATGTAGAGGATAACTTTCCCACCACCCACATTTGAGAAAGACATACTTGCATATTATCACACCAATAGGAACCACAAGTATTTTATTCCTTGGAATGATTAAAAAGCTAATGCACCCAGACAGAAGCAATACATGTATACCAACATTTAATAGAACTATTTTACCTTAGATCTAATTTTTTCAAATTCTTCATTCAGTCTTCCAAGTTCTAGAGCTAATATTTCCTTTAAAAAAGATTGAAAAAGACATCCATTAGTTTTGTTTTTAACTAATTGTGGAGTGGTGTCAATCTGAAGGGCAGCTTCCTTCTTGAAGGGGACTGTGATCACAGAGAATACAAAGAAATCTTAAAATTACAGTTTGTTTACATAGAATAGCCCCAACAGGAAACAAGCTACTGTCAGCATGGAATACAAGACTTGAACAAAAAAAAAAACAAAACAAAACAAAACCTGAGAAACACAGGCTAAGTGTATTGCAACTACATTGTAATAGTATCAAACTACACCAACTGAACTACATCGCCTGAATTAGCTAATCAGTGACTATGGGTTCATTTGTGGTGACATTTGCAGTATTTCAGGTTAAAAAAAATGTCTCATTCTAATGGTCTTTCTTCATGTTGATGACCACCTTTCATAGGTTGCTCACATGACAATTGCACCTTTACTTCATACCTTTTCTCTTTGAAGATCTTCTACTTGTGATTTCACAGCTGTAAGTTCTTGATTTAAAGCAGTCTAGCAGAACATTACAGACAGACATAGCCATATTAGAAAATTGTAAGGTAATACATGTATGAAAATTTTGAATAGTTTTTCATTGTTAGAATGTGCTGAATTTCAAATGTAATTGGGAAAAATGTGTGCCAAAAAAAAAAAAAAAAAAAAACTCTTCATCCAGGTGGCAGTTTTGTTCCTATCATAAGCTTCAATGATTTCTAAAATTTCTTAAAACAAAAATATTATTGAACAGAAACCAATAATCAGGCATCTCCCCACAAGCAATGCATTTGAATAAATGACAAACCTTCTCCTCTAGCGCAGTCATGCGCTCCTTAAGGTGCACCTGTAGTCTCTCATTGGACTCGCCCAACAGCTTATCAATTGTATTAGACAATCTTGTGTTGTGGTCTTCATTCATCTTTTCTCTTTCACGTGCCTAAAATAAAACAAACTTTACTATAAACTGTTGATATTACTTCACTAACTCAATGCATTTTATCAGATTTACTTATACCAAATACATGTAATAAATATTCCTGGTTGATAGGAGCACCATGGCCCCATCTTTTCCAAGACTGTGACACAGTGACCCCAAACAAGGCTCTTGTGAACTTTTTGATTATGAAACGCCTACATTCATTGAGCATAAATTTTGCAGGACCAAGCCTCTCATCTGTGAATTTGGTGTGGACCCAATGGCGACATATTCTTAAAAAAATTTCTTAAACAAGACTTCACTCAGGCTTATGTGGGATACGTTGAACACTATTCAACATATTATAATTACCACATAAAAGCTTTCAGAAACAGACTTTGTTTTTTCAAAGTGTAGTATCCAGAATAAAAAAAAATTGATGCAGTACACAAACAGCCAACACAACACATCATTCCCATCATATAATGTTATGTTTAAATTGCACAACATGACCAATACACCCCTTCCCACCCCTCCCTCACCCTGTTGAGCTCTGCTTGTAAGTCCTTAACCTGGCTCTGTAACTGTTGAACAGTCTCTTCAGCTGTGCCTTGTTTCTCTGCAGCCTTGAAACACAATCAAAACTGTGTTATTAGTATATGGACCAAAGCCCTACAAAGATTATTGATTGCAACTAGATATAGTTTAGGGTTCTACTTCTTCTTCCCCTTAGACAGCATGCCCCAAAAACAAATTGTATCGTAAAAATACAATGCTTTTGGTTATTCATGTATTTATAATTAGCAACAAAAATTACATTCAAACTTTTTTCTCCTTGTTTCAAAATGTTCTGTGGCATATCATCAAAACATACATGTAGGACTGTCATGGAATGAAATATTTGGTAAGTTGTTTCTTTACCATGCATGTAAGTGATTCTAACCCTTCATTCTTCATAGGTTATAAGGCTTAAGGTGGTACCAGAGGCTAACTCAACCTTTTTGGAATGCTTTTATTTTCTAACATCTAAAAGAATATTGTTTAAAAAGCCTGTTTGTGAAATCAGACAATTGAAAAATGTGCCATTTTCGAAATACACGAGATAGAAGTTTCTTTTCAAAGGACAAATCTCACAGCAAAACAGAGATGTGATCCTGGTCTAATGGTGTTTGCGATTCACACAGATTTCCATCAGATGACATTTCTGACACATCAATTTCATAAGTAACCATTTGGTAATGAAATATGGAGCACTTTTTTACACTTTATCAGGAAAGATCACTTTATCAGGAAAGATTTCTCAACACTGCAAGATAGGTGTCACTGCTAGAGATAGTGCAAATGTCTATAGTCTCATGTTCCGACTGGTTTTGTGATAATAGCAAGATGAATGTGGTGATTATGACCATTTATATCATGCTACTTTGTATTTACTGCTACAGCCACTTATCACTGGCTTACACAATATGGCGACGGAAAGAAGAAAAGTAAACATGATTATTCTGATGAATTCTGTAAAAGATATTGGCACTTTTCACTATTTAATTAGTACAGCTACGTTGTGTCATGCCACTGCAACAGCATTATCTCAGGGAAGATTACTTCTTTCGATCTGAAAATTGGCAAACCAAAACTACATACAGTGAGGAAAATTTACACTACAAATTGACCAAATGAGAAGGTATTGGATCTCAACCTTAATTTTTTTTTTTTCATCTTTTGACAATAAAATTGTCAAAATAAAATATTTTTTGGCAGACTGCTGTGAAACCTTTCATTTGTTTACCTTTTTGCATGTGCAAAACCACTCTGAGAAACACTTAATGGCCTCAGATTTAGAGAAGTTCTTTTCCAAAATGGCCTTTTGGACACACCCCTAATTCCATGAAATTCCAAATAATTCATGACACCCAGCGAAATAATTTTTTTTCTCCCAAATATAAGTGAAATCATAAATCATGTGTGAAAATTAAAAAATATGGCTACAAATCTATCTCAAGATATTTTATTCTCAAATTGGCAAAAATCCACCAAATTAGCCTCCAGTACCGCCTTAAATGACTAGGGAAATGCAGTTATCTGTATTTCAAAAATAATTTCCTGACTGCTCTTACCATAAAACTAACTGGAAGTTCTCACCTCATTCAAAGCTGCCATTCGAACAGCTAGCTCTTCTTCTATTTTGGGTAAAGCTTCAGCTTTTCGTAAAGACTGGTTCAGGTTCTGTTCTGCTAGTTCTAGTTTTTCTTGCTGACACCTTAATTTCTCTTCAGCCTGTTGAATATTAAGTATTAAACTACTAAAAAACTGTATACTCAGTGAAAAAAAAAGCGTGTTGCCAATATCAATAACTGATGTTTCAACTTTTTGTAATTTGTCAATCACAAAAAAATGGGCCATGTTACAGTTGTGTACTTAGTTGTCAGGCATTTGTGATAAGAGACTAGTGTCTAGTTAGCACGATAACAAAGTAATTTTCATTTGAAAAGCAGCAATGCTTGTATCATAACGAGGTCACCCTTAGCCTCACTCTTGTTCAAAGGCTTGGCAACCAAGCACACAACAGTAAAATATAATTTTTTTCCTACCTGGATAAGTTCACTTTCTTTGCTGGCAAGTTCAGTTTCCAGTCTTTCATTATCATCATTCAGTGCAGTGACCTCATGTTGAAGTCGTACATAACGCTTCTCAAGGGTTGCTACTCTATCCTCCATGTCTGATTTCTGTGCTGCTGCCTGTTTGTAGACAAATAAATTCAAAATAAATTCATCAACTTGGAAAGAGAAACAATGAATTAACAGTGCTGAATTCTAGATTGGAAGTGAGGGGTTAGAGCCTGGCTTGTATGTAGGACTTGTGTGTAGGACATGCTACTCAGCCATCATTTGGGCTTGTTGTGTAGTGAAGCAGGGGATGTGATGAAGGAGAACAAATGGCTACAGAGTTAACTTGCAAACAAATTTCAGGAAAATTTTCACTTAAATGTCTACATACCTCATCTAAATCTCGTTCTAGTCTTTGAATGGAGGCATTTCCTCTGTCAAGCTGTTTATTACATATTCGCAATTCTTCTTCAAGTGTTGTACATCTCTCTTTCAAGTCCTTGTTTTCTCTTGTGAGCTAAAAACAAAGTTGACTTCAGAATATAAGCAAGCAACATTTCCAGATTAATAAAGGTGTTCTGAAAAGGGAAAGCTTCAGTTACTTTTTGATAAGGGATTTTGCTCATCATATTGCTCACTTACATGGAAATACACAGCCCCCTAGAGTGAAAGTTGCTGCGTTCAACCACATCCTAAATGTTCAAGGGTTAAAATTAACCCATCCTTCACAAAAATCTCAAACAGATAGTAGAAAGTGAGTAGATAGCAAATACCAGCCACAAAGGAGCTCATTAATCAGCTAAGTTGGTATCATAACACAAAACATCTGTTACCCGCTCCACTTCCTTTGTCCTCTTATCCAAGAGGAACTGCATCTCCTCCATTTGCTCTTCATGAGCTGTCACATCAACACTAACTGGTCCATTGGAAAGATGCTGTATAAAACAAAAATAGGGTAGTGATGCAAGACTGTGCTGCATGGTAATACAGTTGTAAATTACGTGTACCTGTATCCACAGTAATAAGAGACCAGCAAGTACAAAAGCATCCCAATGGAAATAAGCAAAATTTCACTACTGAAAAAGTCAAATTCTTTTTACAACTTCATAACCAGAAGATTTATTGCATACATGTCAACCAAAAATTATTATTGAAACAATCCAAATGTAGGTTATCAGTACAGTATTTGGTTTTCAAACAAACAATTGTTCTGTGAAAAGCTAAGAGAATAATTGTTTAATCAGTGGTGCCAGGATAAGGTACATGTACCTTTCGATTACAAATTACTTAATTAGTCAGTTTAGAAAAATCAAAAAGGACTAAAATGCTTACCTTCTCTCCGTTAGAATTGTCATCACCGTTTTCTAGACAGTTTTCACTTGATGCATGAAGTTTTTCTTCAGTTCTTATTCTCCTAAGATTCCGCAGTCTGATGTCTTCATTTTCTTGTTCAAGCTCTTTGAGCTACAACAAAAAAAAACAGAGAGAAAAATGTAACTTAAAAGATTGTCTCTGGATTGGAAAATGTCTCTAGAAACTAAAAAGGAGAACAGTCTAATTTATTTAACAGAAATATGTTTGTGAGAACTAAATCACTGCTTGCCATCCTGGAGGTATGATTCGACTTGAGAATACTACCTTATAAAATTGGAAAAAAAGGAAAATTTGCCTCATTCCCAGCATGACAAGGTGGCACAAGCTTGTCCACATTTTAGGTCAATTACCTTAATCACAATTTACTTGAGAGGATCTGTTTCTGACTCTTAATCCACATAATACAAATGGTTTAACTTCTAAAAGAACAACAATCATAAAAGAGGATTGAGAAGTCAAATACCTTTTCTCTTGTTTCTTCTAGTTCTGCTTCAAGTGCATTGTTCTTGTCTACAGCTTGTCTTAGTCTTTCACGTACCTACATGTATACAATTATCCCCAATTCAATTAAAAGAACATGTCATCAGAAATATAATTATCAATGATATATCAAGGTTGTGCTCTAAGGAAAATTGAACAGAGCCCAGTGCTCTGAAACTGTGAAATCCAGGGTGCCCAGCATATGCTTTCTATCAAAAAACTAAAATTCTTGAGTCGCCCAAGGGCAAAAGTACGGGCCACCCGGCGTTGTTAGACCACAGCCTCATAAATAAAAACCAATACGGGTATCTTTTGTAAGAAAAGTACTCATCAGAAATAAGTAATCCTGATTAGTTGGTAAAAAAGTTATAAATAACCGTGGCTGTTCCTTTCAGAGATCCATCTGAGATAACCACAAACTCATCAAAAATTCCCCAATATGAAAATAGAGCCATGGCAAAACAAGATAATAATGCAGTGTATAGCTCTAGAGTTGTTTACATACACTCTTAAAATAACATTCTGCAAAGTAACAAACAGGTCGCCAAAGCTGACCTTTTCATCCAAAGCTTTATGATGTTCAAAGAGAGATTTGAGAGCCTTGAGAACTTCCACTTCTGAAGATACTCCCCCAGTTGTGGCTGCTTGTCGCTTAACAACTGTCATTCTCAGGGATCTTTCATGCCTTGCTACTAAACATTCTAGATGTTCCAAGAGAAGCTGCGAAAGAGTTGAAAAAAGCACCAGTCAATCCCTTTCATTGAATGGAATTTAACACTTACTCTGCAATATCTGGTACTCTGTTTGCAACCCAAAAGAGTGGTCAGTACTTAAATAATGCACAAAGCAATAAATTAACCCTGTGAACCCAAGGAGTGACTACCATCAAATTTCTTGTTACACTATCACCCCAAAGTTACACATTAGGGCCATGAGAATAAATGAAATGATCACCAATCAAGGAGCTCTTGATTGTCAAACAAATTCTCCTTGTCAGCACATCAAATGTAAAAACAGTATGGAGAATATGAATAGTGATGTGAGGGTGTAATTGGTTAAATCAGCCCAATTGCATAAACAGTCACAATTTGATTTTAAACCCCTGAATCAGTTTTAACTTTTATGTCAGAGAGATGGATTACCTTAAATTGAATTAAAAAAATACACTGTATATTAGAACTCTGAAGGAAATATATAATTTTTATATTCCATAAATTCTATTTCGTAAAATAATTATCAACAAATCCAAGACAAAACAAATAGGACAAAGTCAGTCAATATCCTATCAGTATGAGCTGTGTGTATGCCTACTGTTTGTTAGATAGCAGAATTACAGCATATTTCAAATTGGTCTCTGTCAGTTAGGTTTCTATCAGTTAGGTTTCATCTAAGATATCTGTCAGTGCCAGGATGGTGCAGATTGATAAATAGAGGTGAGATAAGATTTAGGTGTCACTTTAACCTGATAATGTTTGGATAGAAAGCACAAGCTGTGAAATATTGCAGACTGAAGTCAACAATCATGGACAAACGTCACATTTCATTTGAAGCTGACTTTAAATTGACAAGGGAGTTATGCCCTTCTTTTGTTTCAAAAGGCGGATCTTTCATCCACCTGGGGCAGAATTTTAGATCCCTATAATTTCCATAATCTTAGACTTAGTTTGAGGGTGATAAAAAGGGTGATAAACAGACCTAAATGCAACATTATTTGAAGAGTTTCCCAAAACCTTTGGTGGAAAATGGGGAATTTGTTTGTTTTTTACTTGAGGGGAAGGGGCACATAAAATCACTATTGTCCTAACACAGTTACATGAAAGTATCATGCCCTCCTACTCAAGAATTTTTAGGACCAGTGTTTATACATCTTCAATTTCCATCAATTTTTTGAGAATAATTCTGACACAGTGAAAGAGAAGTGGTCAATCTTTGTGATTGATGATATACTTATGAAAGAGAAGGAATGAAAAACACCTGGTGCCATCTTTGGAATGGGCCCAAAAACCTAACAGACCACACAAAGTGCAACAAAGATGTTTTAATTGCTTTAAGCTGGCAAAAATAATGAGGTCCTTAGCATTCATACTATTCATTGAAAAAAATGAAATGGTGTTTAATTTCTCTTTTTGACTTAAGAAGGGGCGGAGGAGGAGGAGGCGGAGGAGGCAGAGAAGGAGGAGGAAGAGGAGGAGGAGGAAGAGGCAAATATCTGCAGGAAGGAAGTAGGTAGATGTGGGAAGTAGTTAAGACCCTTTAGCAGCCAAGGATTCAGAGAACTAGTAAAAGTAACTCTAACAGCATATGCACATTTGTGATAATGCAATTAAAGTTCTTATCATAAAAGTAGGTCAAATAAAGGAAGTTGGTGGAGTTGATCAGGCAGAGGGAAAGACATGGTGGGGGGGGGGGGGGGGAGTTAAATGAGGGGGCTGATATACTAAAGGAAGTGACTTTGAGAGAGGCAATAAAAGGATGGTTACCATTTGAGTGACTTTGATAAATGTTGTCCACAGGCTCAAATATGCATAACCACTCGAGCATGAATTGGTAAAAAAGAGGTTCCTAACCCTTAGAATTCTGGATTTGATTAACCTGTAGTGTCTCCAAGCATTTTCGATATTTTACCCTGAGGTCAAATTTTCATGAAATCCAAAATCTTACTAAGAAGGGACTGTTCAACAGACAGGACATTTGCAATTTACATTTGGGGAGGTAAAGAGTTGTTGAAAAGTGAAGAATACTCACTCTTGTGTTACATCTCTCTGACTTCAGTTCACTTATCTCCTCATCCTTTTCTAAAAGTTGTTCCCGGGCTTGGTTTAGCTCCTTCAGCATTGTTGCAAAGTCCTACATTACAAAAAAGATGCTGATTTAGTCTGTATTGAGGCCAAAGGCACATCACAAACTTGATCTTCATATAAGCAGTGAACTTAAGTCAGTTAGTGGTGAAGACTGTATGACTGGTTTAAAAAATTCAAGCTAACAAATCATATGCAAACCTATGGCTATAGTAAAGGCTGATAGTTTCGAAAGAAACTGTTTGGAGCTGCGTCGGTGGGAGTAACGAAATAATTTGGATATATCAACAAAGTTGAAATGGTAAATTAACCACCGTAATGATTACAAAAGCTGACATTTCGAGCGTTAGCCCTTCGTCGGAGCGAATAGAGGAATTGTGGGTTGTGTGTGCTTTTAAAAGCAGAAAATGGAGCTACGTTATTGGTGGGAGCATGGCAACGAGAAAAACATGAATAAATTAGTGGAATGAAAAGCGTTCGTTGATCCCTGTAGGATTTAGACTGCCGGTTTGAAAGATGAGCTTTTGTTCAACATTTTTATGGCTTTCCGTGCCACCTAAGTGCAAGGAAAGACCACAGATTGCCCTATGTTGCTTAGAATGATTAGGCAAATTAAAATGTCTAGTGACTGGTTTCGATGTGTCCTTGTCATTCCTTTCCACGTCTCGAAGGTGTTCTCGGAATCGGACACCTAGTCTTCTGCCTGTTTCGCTGATGTATATCTTTTTGCAATAAGTGCAAGTTATGCAATAGATTACATGGGCGGAGGTGCATGTGAAGTGATCGGTGATCTTAATGGATCGTTTCGGTCCTGATATTTTATCAGTGTTGTGAATGAAAGGACACGTTTTGCATCGTGCACGAGCTCATTTAAAAGTGCCTGGTTGGTCATTAGTCTGAAAAGAACTTCTGACCAAAAAATTGCCTATGTTTTTGTCGCTTTTGAATGAAATGAGCGGAGGCTGCAAAAAGATAGTGCTTGTCTCTGGATCGTTTTGAATTTAAAGTTTTTAAGAATGATGGATTTAACTGAGTGGTTGTGAGGGTGAAATGTGAGAGTGAATGGAATGCGGTCGGTGACCGATTCCAAGAACACCTTCGAGACGTGGAAAGGAATGACAAGGACACATCGAAACCAGTCGCTAGACATTTTAATTTACCTAATCATTCTAAGCAACATATGGCAATCTGCAATCTTTCCTTGCACTTAGGTGGCACAGAAAGCCGTAAAAATCTTGAACAAAAGCTCATCTTTCAAACCGGCAGTCTAAATCCCACAGGGATCAACGAACGCTTTTCATTCCACTAATTTATTCATGTTTTTCTCGTTGCCATGCTCCCACCAATAACGTAGCTCCATTTTCTGCCTTTAAAAGCACACACAACCCACAATTCCTCTATTCGCTCCGACGAAGGGCTAACACTCGAAATGTCAGCTTTTGTAATCGTTACGGTGGTTAATTTACCATTTCAACTTTGTTGATATATCTCAATTATTCTATGGCTATAGTAGCCTAGATACTGACATATTTGCACCCTTTAGGTTTTTATGGGATTTTATTTTAAATTCTTGCTGGCTCTTTGTAATTCTGACCTTTATCTTGATTAGTTTAAAAGCAATTCAACTGAAAATTACTCTAAATGGTACTAAGCACTCCTATGAAGGTATCTCCAACAGTGACCACCTCACACCCAGAGGCTGAAGGTTTTTGGATCAACAGATCATTGTCAAGTGGGACTCATGGATAATCAAAGTTAACTGTATTTGATTATCCCGAGGGTGCTTTCAAAGAACAAACTCTGCCAAAGAGTCTGATAACTCAGATCAGAAAATATTTCAATAAGGAAAAAAAGGGGACCTCAAATGGTATCTTTTAGCAGAAACTGCAAGTAATTAAGACTTGGGCTGAATTTTTTAAATGAACCATAAGATTTCTACCATAAAACTGCGGAGAGGACATGCAGTGGCTGTGCTAATAAGCTAGATTACTTCTAGAAATACAAGCTAAATAAGCTATCTTCTGTATATCTACTTTGCATAAATGCTTGCACATTTATGCAGATACTGAAGAAGCTTAGGATTTTTTAACCACAATCTGACTAAATAAGATTTATTGCTTTTAAGAGATGGACATTAACTAAGTCTTGAGACAACATATAACATCATTCAAATAATGTGATTCTCTCCATTGCGGAGCACAAACAGACCAAAATATGCTATGTACAACACAATATAATTTGAATATATCAACAAAGTTGAAATGGTAAATTGGCCACTGTAACGATTACAAAAGCTGACGTTTCGAGCTTTAGCCCTTCGTCGCAGCGATTTTTCGCTCCGATGAAGGGCCAACACTCGAAATGTCACCTTTTGTAATCATTACGGTGGCCAATTTACCATTTCAACTTTGTTGATATATCCAAATTATTTTGTTACTCCCACTGACGCAGCCCCAAACAGTTTCTTTCGAAACTAACAGCCTTTATTCATATGTACAACACAGTTTGATCAAAACACTCCAATAAAGATAGAAGCTCTTGACCTCAAGTCACAAAGAAATCTTCCTCATGCAGAACTAGTGGTATAGCCTCTACATTTCTAAAAACTGTCTCAGCTCATTTTGGGTTCCATTATAACAAGTTATCTACATGATTTTGAAATTTCACAACAGCTACATTCCACCACATAATTTCTATACAATGGTTGGTAAAATTGGATTGTACACCTATAGCTTCATCCATACATAATATCAAATAGAGGCATTGCAAAGACTTAAAAAAAAAGGGTGAACCTTGGTAAATTTTTTCCATACAAGATGTCTATTCAAGTATGTTTTGTACAAATGTACATTACATATAATCAACAGTAAAAATACAACTTGAGAGATTGGCACTGATTCAATGCTATTCAGGATACCTGAAAAATAATTTCAACTTCAACCCCATTTTTATTACATTTAAAAATTCTAATCCACAGTTACTTACACTAAATAGTGTTCAGCAACTTTAATAATTAGCAATTCCTCTGACATTATGATTTTGAGCATAACTTTCTCCTAACAATGCTTGCATACAACTTCCAAATATAACCAATCAATGGCTGACCCAAGTCTAATAATGTTAACAGTGTTTAATTTGCCTAGAAAATAAACAAATATTCTTTGTTTAATGTGCCAGTAAATTAAATGTTTTGATGGAAAAGGAAGGTGCCAAGCAAATAGAGGAAGCAAGTAGACAGACTCACTTAACATCCATGACTATAAGATTTATTCAAACAAAATCATATTTATATACTTTTTCCACTCAATGTAGCTATATATTTCAGAGCAAAGCCTGAGGGTAAAATATGACATCTTAGTGTAAACTTGTCCATCTGAAAGATGTTAGAACTAACTTAAAAACTAAGTGCAGGGAAGAGAAAGTAGTTGCACTAGGGTTCAACTTTGGAGCTTATGGCATTGTTCAATATACCAGGGTCTTCTTACAAGATGGATTAATTTTACCATGGTTCTACCATATCTACCGAACCTTATAAATGGCAGTTTTTGTATAATAAGTAGTTAGTGAAAATATCTCTTCACTCGGAAGGATACATCCCCAACAGATTAGTTAATAGAGAATCTCCAGTGGATTGTTTTGAACTATCATTTGACCCTTGGAACCTTATTAGTATAAAGATCTACATGTACTGTTATTTTTCCTTGAAGTTACACGAAAAGCAGGGAAAAGCAAAAAAAAAAAAAAAACAATTCAGTGAGCTCTTTAAAGGTTATTTCAAGTTAAAAACTCTTTTTACTAACTTACTGTTGAGCCAAAAATGTTTAGTTAGTTTTGGTCACACTTTGGTCACACTTTGATTTCAATCTATTATTTTATTATGAAGATTTTACTACTCTTAATTAAAACATTTATTTAACAGGATTAAGCCATGCTTCAAGTAACCACTTACTTGAATGATGATTGCATTCATTCATGCACTTTTGTCTGTGATTAATTTAAAAAATTTATATTTTACAGGTATATGTGATAAGCAGGCTATGATTAATAGTGCAGAGCATTTGTACTAATAATCATGATGGACACAATTAACTCTAGACCCACTAAAGTCAGAAAAGTAATTAATTAAAATTTAACTTAATGGCTATCATCTTGTTTGAATTTAATTTAATGGCCATCATCTTGTTTAAAGTTTAAGTCAAACTCAATGAAGGGCTTCACTTTCAATATAAATTCGGAGTATCAAGAAAAAATTTCAATCGTATTTTACACCCACACCATAACAAAAGATTAAGTGCACAAATTTAATTTGGAATCAAATCAAGAAATTGTACATGCTCAAGGGAAAAAAAATTGTCCAGACAACAATTGTGACAGTGATAACTTGAGTTAATTTTGTTGCTTGTTATGTAATTGATGAGCTCACAAATATAAAATGCTGAATACACAAGATATGGGCTTTGATCAAATTAATTACATTTTAGCCCTGGATTTGCAGAAATAATTAATAAAGTTAATCCTGAACACAAAGGAACATAAAATTGCCTTGCAATTAACACAAATGTGATTCCACATGAACGTTTGCACTTCATATTATTGAGTGTCTTTATAACCTTCCTTGAGATCAAGTACAAGTACTGTTCAAAGTGAAGCCCACAAACTGTTTAGTTTTTATGGAGATGATAAATTCATCTAATTTGCAAAAAAAAAAAAAAATGAATTTGAAACCCACACCGTGACTTTACAACATTTATTTACATATCAACAAAGTTCTGTTTGCCCTTTGCAAGGTAGGACGTATATTAAATTTCTGTTTGTCCTCGGCAAGGTAACAGCGAGTGATGCCAAGCAAATTGGAATTCCCTAATCACTCGTTATCAACACTTTATCGATGAGCGTGCAATATAAGGCGCGACTGAACCTCTTGGATTACACATATAACTTACGACAGCTTTCCATGTCTGCAACATTTCGGCACCGCTTAACATGCACAAACTCAACAATTACCGATCATGCATTTATTCTCATGCAAATCAAACTGAAGGGTTTCGTAAACACGCTACTGTCTTAAACAAAAAGGTTACTATCAACCGCGAGACGTTTATCACAAAGGATAATAGTTGTATAAAGGGTCATTCCTAAATATCGTGACATGCGAGCCACGAAAAAAAATTCTACACATCATGTTCAAGTGCTAAACATCACCGAGGCTCGAGGGTCTTTATGATAAAGAATTCGTCAGCTGAGGGTTAAAAAGCAAACAGTGCCATCTTTGAGCAAAACAGCGATTAAATTCCACGGCAAATTACAATTGATTGATAAGTCATGATCAGTGCTATTAAAATTCAACGATCCAAGACCTAGTGAAAAGTAGAGTATACCACATGGTGACCGACTCACCGGAAATACACACTAAGGTACTTTGAAAAGAAACGAAAAACTTGGGAAAAAGAGTTTAAAATTCCAGGCTAGTTCAAGCTGCGAGAAGTGTTATCAAGCAAATGGAAACGTTATTTTGATAACATGGTTCATCGACGAAATGAAGAACAAACAATATGACACGAGCCATCAAGCAAACGAAGTCACCTCATAAAAGCATTCTTAAAGAATTTTTCTCCGCGAAAACACGACATTCATCTGTTTTCGGGTAAGCGTTGAGGAAAGCGCTCTGTATGATCAAAGATATTCATTCATGCAAAACAAACAAGGCAGAGAGGAACTCTGCTATTTCTAACTCAAATAGAGACAAATTAAGAACGCAATATTTGAGATATCAAACGTATTTAATATTCGACACATGGAATTAACGTAAACGTAACAGATGAGGCTAAAAAGCAGAAAACAACTGTTTTCGAAGGAAAAGTGAAGGCTTCTATTTCTAAAATTCTACGTAAATTAATTTAAAGATCACGGATTGGACAAAGGTTCCCTACAGTATTGTTTACAAACTCCTTGCACCAAAAGCATAACTCGCTTTCTCCCAGAAGGGTTCTGTGGGGAAAATTATTCTAAAGAAAGCGAAGGAATTACTAATTAAAATAATACCTGCTCCTTTTAGTGATGGGTTTTTAGCGGATCGCCAAGGCCTGCAGTACCAAGGCTGTGCAGAAAAACAAAAGTTAATTGCACTTACCTCAGCTAGGACTCGAACTCGATTCTTTTTGCCCGATTCTTCTTTCAAATTATTCCCCGACTCCGTAATAATCCCATCTAGACCAGCTAGCCTTTCAATTAGTTGATCATCACCCTACAAATAAAAAGAGTTCTAACGGATAAGATCAGAAATCGTTTTACACACGTGTGAGATCCTGTAAGATAGTTGTTCTCAAGACAGATTTAATTTGGTGAGGCAAAAAACGAGAACGTAGCGCAAAACATAAATATGCATGACTTCCGTGGAATATAACATAAACTCATCGGTAAATTATAAGTTCACGAGCCACAAACTTGCGTTATCACCTCGTTGGTTGACTCTGGTACTTCACACTATGAAGAAACAGGCATTCTCGCTCATAGTGTTGAGGAATGCAGCTTCATCGACACACGACAATCTATAGATTCTTGTCGTATTCTGGAATTTTATTTTCGTTCGATTAAACCTACAGATTAGACCAACGCTGTTGCTAATCGAAAGGGTTTCTTGTTAAAATGCTCCACAGACACTTCTTCGTGTGGAATAATGCCCGTGTGCTCTGAGTGAGTAAACACTCGCTACCTGAAATGACACTCAATTACAGATCAAATATGGCGTATTTGAGTTAGCCAAACGAATGAATGGCCTAACCTCAGACCGGTAAAATAGCGATTAAAATAGAGGTAAAAGTCTCCCTTACATCATTTAGCACAGTTTCCAAATGACTCATCAGACCATCCTTCTCTTTTTGACATTCTGTCAACTTTGCTCTTGTGAGCGCCAGCGAATCTTGAGTTTCGCGAAGAGTTTCCATCAGCTTGTCCCGTTCGTCGAGCATATTAACCATAAGTTGCTCGAAGTTTGTCTCCTCATTTTGCCCATACTGTATCTCTGGCGGGTCCTCAGAGATCGTAGGCATTATATCGCACATCATTTTGGCGACAGAACGTAACGCTGAATCTCGGAGAAAACCAGATCAAGTGAATGAACTATTTGACGTACAATTACATGGCCGTAAGGGGTAACCGGCGAATACTTCCTCTGGTTAGCGCGCAAACGGGCGATGGAATCTGTTTTCCGCGCTTCCCTCCACCATCTTGCGAGATATGGATGTGTTGCACTTATTAGCAGCTCTTTTTGTGTCAGTGCAGTAGCTTGAGAGATGGTAAATCGCTTTTCTGGCCGTAATTCAGTCGACAATCGCAAAAGAACAAGATACATACACACAACTCAGAGAGCAACTTGCAGCGTGTATCCCAGTAGACCCCGCGCGCTTGGCGTGTTCTCGCCACCTGTCAGAACTTCACAACAGAGGAAGACCAATTTTTCGTGGGTTCGAAAAAATTCTGCCCACACAAAAACACTTGAAAATCTTAGATTTTAAAACTCGTCAAATAGTTCATATGCGTGGCTTAAGAGATTCCCGATAAACAACATCTTTCAATCCGTGTGGTGGCCGGGAAAAGATTAAATTTTTGACACTAGCCTAAAATAAGTTGCGTTGTGTTTATTTCGGCATATTGTTCACGCGGGATATTGTTTTAACGATATTGTTTGAGAAAAATGTAATATCCTAACCTTAACGTTCGATATAGGAATTGAACGAAATTTTTGTCCAACGAGAAAAAGAAATTATTAGATTGGAGGATAGTGAGCCAACTCTAGGAAGTCATGGTAGTGAAAATAAACTCAATTGTTGCGATGTTGTTATTTATTTCGAGTTCGCGCATACAATTATGGAAAGAAAGTAATCAATTTTAGCGCATTCCACAGATATCAAAGGTTTTCGTGTATTCCATAATGACTTTTCCATATGAATAATTGTGTAATTACTTAACGATAAAATGTAAGATGAAAACCGGCTTCAGCAATTACGGAGAAAAAAATATTTTTATCTCGCGGGATTTCACGGGATGCTCCTATCTCGCGCGTCGGCAAAAATCAGACGCCCAGACACTCGTCTGGAGAACACTTGATGTAAATCAACACTTACTCTTTATTACATTTCACTTAGCGATCCTTGCTTTTTTTTTTTTTTTGCAGTTAAGGGAAAGAGACCGTACGCAGTACCGGAGAACAAGGTCTACTGGCTTAGTTTGCGGAAGGCGAAATACGAATGCCTATGGTCAGTTGATCATCATTGAAAATCGATTTACGATACATCTCTCATCATCTTCGGGTTGTAAGTTGAGGAATCCGGATTAATCGAATATTAAAATAACTTACTAACCTTGGGGAAAAATAAGATAAAGCAAGCTATTCTAGACAAAACATGCGATAAAATCAGGACTGAAATGAGATGACATGCCCTCCTCGCTTGATTTGTAGTGTCTTCCTTATTTTTGCAATTTCACTGGACCAGTGAAAATTATTTATCACCAGTGGTTTCGAATTCATAAAATATAAATGCTCCTTAGGATTAACTGCAAGAAAATTGACATTTCTCCTAGGACTTAATTGTTTTCATTTTAGCCTGTGTAAATTCTGATTGATCACTGGACTTTCGAAAAGAATTGAAAGCTGATAAGAAATATTTTGCCTTCGTTCTATGCTATTGATCTCGATAAATCTCACACGGGGTGCAGTCAAAAATTTTTTGATCTTGATGAAAATCACCGATTAAATGACGGGTGTACCGCATAACATACTATTTTAAACTTTAAATTATCTTTCCCAACATATAAATACTTTGTGTTCAAGATATATCGGCCTTTTATCATGGTAAATTTTTGCGGCCATGGTTATTAGTTCTCATGGGCAAATATAGTGTTTACCAGTTGAGACCATGTGGAAAGCCCGTCAGAAAGGCGGCGGAGCGTGGGTGGTTTATCGTAAACCAAGCCAAACGCACACCCCTGCTCCAATTTCCATATGGCACCAGCGAAACCTCTTTTCAATCGCGACAGTGTCTGCGTCCGTGACTGATTTACGACAATGTATTAATGGACCTTTGTTCCGCCAAATGCGATCTTATTGTAACGATTAGAAAAAAAAAGTTAAAAAAAAAGTTAAAAAAAAGTTACGCGACTGAACATTTTGCAAGCCAAATCTATGATGCGCGTAACGTCTTGGAGGAGGGGAGTGGGTGTTCCTTCAATTTTTCGTGACCCCCCCTTTTTCGGGTTCATTGGATTGCTATCCAACAACTTACTGGGTCAAAATAGGGCAGAAAAATTATCAGACAGTTCTTGAGTACAACTTATCGAACTGGGCCCGAAGGGTGGATAACACAATCCAACGGATGAACCGCTATCCAACGGATAGAAGACCGGATAGCGTTGTTTACCCTTCCAACAACCGAAGCCTGATACACAATTTCCCCTGAAGTCAGTACAAGAGCAAATGCCTACTTGTCTCCTTATAAAGCCATTAACACAAATCTAAATGTCTCTCAAAAAAGAAACGACAACTTTGGGTTTAAATTTACAAGACATGTTTCGACATTCTCATGTCATCTTTAGTTGCAAATGAGCTTTTAACGGTTGTACATTTGAATTTATATTAAGGTACGTTACAAATTACGTGTCTAAATCTAAATGTAGTTGTTACAACTTCTTGGAAACACAAGTCTCCTTGTTCAAGACTGGCGCGAAAGTTTTAGACAATAGAGGTTTAAACATGTCATATATTTCTTCTGTACAGTTTTATCTCTAGCATAAATGAAACAAATGGATGTGGAAAATCCCAAGCCTAGGTTGATGATTTCGCTGGCAATGGTTTTAATTCTCTCCTCTGTCATGATTTCGATGGATATTTCATGTCTCTTTTGACTTCCTAGGGGTTATCAAATAGTTCATGTGATAATTTCTCAACATGTTAGCACCGCTTTCATTTTTACCAGCATATCCCGCGATGGCGAGATCTTTGAAATAACAAGCAGCGAAATCCTTTGTAAAACTTTTGCATGTAATGAGCCTCTATGAAAAAGGAAATAAGATCTCTTAGTTTCTAAGGAGTTTTATCAAAAGCTTGTTCTGTCCAGGAATGATTGAAAACAAAATTCTAGGTTCGATTTGGGTCAGGGACCCAACCGAGCCGGCACTCTTCTTCATATTTTGCGAGAAAGCCAACTTAAGGTAAATTTTGGGAAATCAGTCAACTAAATCCATTGATATATTGAAATTATTTCGTTACCCTCACCGACGCAGCCCCAAACAGTTTCTTTAGAAACTATCAGCCTTTATAAATCCATTGTCGTTGGCAAAGGTGGCTGACATTCTTTGCAAATAATTTAACGAGCTCCGAACCCTTTGTTTTGACTCTGGCCGCGCAATGGGCCTGGCAAGTTGGAAACCGGAATTGCACTGTCGCCGCAAACCAGCGCAGGGTCAACTATATTATTAAATGCGGCAGAAGATTCAACACTGTTGTGCTTTATGACCACAGTAGTTTAATAGCGTTGGTCGCACTTGGGCAAAGTTTTCAACTTTGCCGGCAAAAAAACCACAGAAAATTTGAAACCGCAACCGGAAAGCAAACTTTTGGTTTCAACTATCAGGGTCGCACTAGGTGAAAAAAATGTCAGTGATGACACTTTGATAAACCAGACACACGTTTATCGACGTCATGCGAGGAGCAGAATGTTGGACTGACCATCGACTCGTCAGATCTGTCGTCAAGCTATAAATCGCCCCCACTCGTCAGAAGAAGCCCAAGCTCAACCGGCCGTCATTCAACATCGCCAAACTCAACCATTCAGACCACCGAGACCACTTTGTGAACAGCCTGGACGACCAGATGACCTCCCACGGACCACTCACTGGAAGCCCTACACAACAATGGGACCAGTTTAGCTCGATGGTGAAGGAGGCAGCTCAGTCGATACTTGGTCCAAAGAAGAGAGTGCACCAGGATTGGTTCGATAAGAATAATCAAGCCATCACCCAGCTCTTAGACGAGAAGCAGAAGGCATTTGTGGCTTGGCAGAATGATCTTTCCTCCATCTCTAAGCGTGATCACTTCAAACACCTTCAGTACCGAGCCCAGACCACCCTACGCCACATGCAGGATGAATGGTGGAAGAACAAGGCCCAAGAAGTCCAACTATGGGCTGATATGAAAAACTCGAAGATGTTCTTCAGCACCATCAAGGCAGTGTACGGACCGTCCCGGCCTAACACAACCCCTCTCCTATCAACAAATGGTACTCTACTGAAGGAGAAGAACGCCATCAACGAAAGATGGAGGGAATACTTCAGCATCCTTCTCAACAGATCCTCTACTGTTAGCAATGAAGCATTGGACCAGATCCCCCAGAGACCCACAATAGACAGCCTCGACCTCCCTCCCAGCATGGAGGAGGTCCAGAAGGCCATCAAGCAGACCAGCTCAGGAAAAGCCCCTGGCAAGGATGGGATCCCTGCAGAAATCTACAAGGCTGCAGGACCAGTAACCCTTAACGCCTTCCACAGCCTCCTCTGCAGCATATGGGAGGAAGAGGACATTCCCCAGGAGTTCAGAGACGCCACAATCATCTCCCTGTACAAAAACAAGGGCAGCAAATCTGACTGTGGCAACTACCGGGGCATATCACTCCTGTCTATTGCTGGTAAGATCCTGGCGCGCATCATCCTGAATCGCCTGATCTTCAACATCTCTGAGCACAACCTACCAGAAGCCCAGTGTGGATTCCGTCCAGGCCGCAGCACAACTGACATGATCTTTGTGGTCCGGAAAGTACAGGAGAAGTGCAGGGAACAGAATATGGATCTGTATGCAGTATTTGTTGACCTGACCAAGGCGTTTGACACTGTCAACAGAGCTGCACTGTGGACAGTTCTTCAAAATCTTGGTTGCCCCAGGAAGTTTGTGACCCTGATCCGTCTATTTCATGACAGCATGACGGGTCTAGTGCTTTCTGGAGGTGAGGCGTCTGAACCCTTTGAGATTACCAACGGTGTGAAACAGGGATGTGTCCTTGCCCCAGTACTGTTTAACCTCTTCTTCGCCTGCGTTCTCAGCTACGCTGTCAAAGACATCGAGGACGGAGTATACATAAGGTACAAACTGGACGGATCTCTCTTTGACCTTCGACGCCTCAATGCTAAAACCAAGACAATTGAGAAACTGATCCTAGAGGCCCTCTTTGCCGACGACTGTGCCCTCAGGGCTCATACAAAATCCACCCTCCAACTCACTGTCGACAAGTTTGCTGAAGCATCCCGCCTGTTTGGCCTCACCATTAGCCTGGGAAAAACATAAGTGCTGTTCCAGCCCAGTCTTCTCGCAACAGACCACCGCCCATCTATCTCTCTCGAGGGAACGGAACTGAGGACTGTACAGAAATTCAAATACCTCGGCAGTGTCATTTCCAGCGACGGCTCCCTTTACAAGGAGAATAGCGCCAGGATCTGTAAGGCAAGGCAAGCCAAGCCCTGGGCAGACTGCGAGCTCGTGTGCTGAACCAACACAACATCCAGCAGTCTACCAAGCTCAGGGTCTACAAGACAGTTGTTATCACCAATCTCCTCTATGGTTGTGAGACCTGGACCCTATACAGAAGACACATCAAACTGCTGGAGAGCTTCCACATGCGGAGCTTGCGCTCAATCTTGGGCATCAAATGGCAGGACATGATCACAAACCTTGAGGTCTTGGACCGTGCATAAACAACCAGAATTGAGGCTGATTCTCAAAGCCCAGCTCAGATGGACGGGGCATACCATCCGAATGGACAGTGACAGAATCCCAAAGCAACTCCTCTACGGAGTGCTCAGTAAGGGAAAGAGAAAGCAAGGCAGGCCACTGAAGGGCTTTAAAGACTGCATCAAGGCCAACATCGCCTACACTGGCATCGCAACAAAACAGCTTGAGGGGTGTGCACAGGATCGCACTGGATGGCGTGCATTGACGCGCGAAGCAACAAAAGCCTTCGAAGCACACCGGCGAGCCAACGTCACTGAGGCTCGCGCTAAAAGGAAGGCAGCAGCAGAGACACCCAAACCTCCAGGCCAGTTTCCCTGCTCCCACTGTGGACGTGTTTGCCGTTCCCACCTTGGACTCCTCAGTCATCAACGAACCCACCCACGCACATAGACGTCATCATCGAGACCGATGGACCACCAATATAGGGAGAGAGCAGTGAGCTGAAAAAGGAAAACAAACTTTAAAAATATGCGTCCTGTTGAAGCATTGTTAATAACGATCACAGTGATGCTTATTCTTCTTATTCAGTTAAATCACGAGCACTTTTCTGTCTTTCGCATGATCTATGAAAGATGGGTTGACGCCTGTTTAACTGTTTTGACTGCCGCTATGATGAGGGCGAGAAATCGACGTCAGCGAAGATTACTTCGAACGCCATATGCCTGGTCAGTTCCGCGACCAGTCGAGTCGTTTGCTGTTTACTGACAAGCGATGACAGTTACCGCTGTGATAGCTATTGTTTAGCCCGAGTTTTCCGAAATCTGCCTGCTCCACCCAAGCACTACGGCGTCTTTGATGTTTTGGCCGGTTTTCAAAGTTTTTGCGAACTGGAAAAGTTAGGGTCGCATTAGGCAATGAACCCCGATGACAGATTTTTACAACAGTGACCACATTCACACCAAACTTTGCCAAGTGCGACCCATGCCTTATTAATGACGCTGGCTGCGGCTTTGATGCTGGTCTAGATTCCACACCTTCTCGGCGACATAATTTGAATATATCAACAAAGTTGAAATGGTAAATTGGCCACCGTTACGGTTATAAAAGCTGACGTTTCGAGCGTTAGACCTTCGTCGGAGCGAAGCGACACACACACACACATCGGAGCGAAACGACACACACACACACATCGGAGCGAAGCGACACACACACATACACATCGGAGCGAAGCGACGCACACACTCCTTGAAGATTGTTCGACCGCGCGCACGTGTGTAATAGACTACTGTTGGCAGTCATCATATGGGAACGGATAATTATTGAATCATCTAGTGATATACTTAAATAAAATGAAATCATAAAAACAAACAAACAAAAACTGGCACAGTACTGTGGAACTTCATGCGGATCGAGAAGGTAAATTCGTCAACAGTCAAATTATCGTGCTAAGCGCAAGCCGGGAGACTGAGCTCTAGTGAGCCTTTTTTAATGACCGGCTCGCTTTTAGAACCTTTCCGTGCATTGGTATGAGGAGGTGAAGATTCCAGTTTAGGGGGGGGGGGGGGGGACCTTTCAGCGATTTCTTCTTTCAAGAACACAATCACTGAGGTGTCTAAGAATAAAGTTTTAAAGGATTCAAAATAAACAATGCTCGCTCCACACAGAAGGTTAGTGCCGAGTGCAAATACTCTTTTTTCTGTATCTGAAGCCGGAAATTATATAAAGAAGCTTGATTATTTAATCAAAAGACATCAACTTTAACACACCTTTATTTACAATGTCACCGCAATCAAAAACAAAAATATATACAATATTTCAATCAACAGGAATCTCGTAGTTTTTCCCTTTCATAAGTTAAAAAAGAGTTTGTCATTGAGTAGTTAAACCATAATCAGTTGCACAGCACTCCAGGTGAATAGGTGAGCATCCGTCACGCACAAGACTTGTTGTTGTTGTTCGTTGTTGTTAACAAGTCAGTATCCGAAACCCGCTGATTTTTTTCATATGTCCATTCTACACGTTCTCCTCGCTGTTTCTGTCATTCTTGGAAAGGTTTGAATCTCCGTTTCTGCAAGGCAGCGGCTGCTGTGCCCGGCCTCTGTCCCAGAAATGGTGGGTCAGGAAGTTTGCGGGAGGGTCTTATGTCATCTTTCGTTGACGGCAAATTCCTGAGATATGATAGCAGCAAGGAATTTAAAACGCACGAAAAATTGTAACTCTCCATGTCATTTAAAACTGTTCCTAACTGTTCAAATTCTCTGTATTTGAGTAAATTTTGATGCGTCTTGAAAATATAACAAATAATCCCTCTTTAAATGAGGTTTAGTTTTTGGATTTTCTTTGATGAAGCACCGCTTGTCCCCTTCCGCATATCTACTAGTTCAAGTGATATTGCGTGCTGACTTTTTAATGTTATTTTTTCAATCGTTAACTTCACTAAACATGTCTTGTTGCGTGACATGTCTTGGTCATTGTCCTACCTCGGACGACGGTTGATCCGCACAGGCGCAGAGGAAGAGCGTGGTTCCGTGTCATCCTCTGCTAGTAGTGCCACAGAGGGTCTAGTATCTAAAGACGGTGTTGATAAATTTTTGTCCACTTCAAAACTCTCGTCTCCATGCAGAGTTCGCAGTCTCAATTGGTTTACACTAGTCTCGCCAGAAAGCTGTCGGAATCTGAGGCGTACAGAGCGTGATTTAGAAGTATTTTAGTGTGAATATGATTGGGAGATAATGGAGAATGACGAAAAAATCCAACTTGTCCGCGCCCCATGGAAGGGGTAAGGTTTATGGGACGTTTAATTTAAAACAGTGAAAGTGTCTCTGTTTGAATGACAACCAGCCAAATGGCTAACTTTGATATCGCAACGCTCCTACAGCACCTGGCAATATCAGAGAAGCCGGAGAAAAAGAACAGAGGCCAAACGGTAAAAAACAACGAGATACATGAACGGAGCATGTTACCTTCGCATCCTGAAATCTGCTGCTGTATTGGGTCTGCTTAAAATTTCCCTTCCGACTGAGGGAGGATTAGGTAGTGAACGGCGTAGGGCAGCAGGACCTTCTGGAGGGCGAGAAGGAGGGGAGGGAGAGTAGGCGCGTGTGACAGGGGCGTCCATCATGGGCGAGGTTTTTGGTAACTCACTGAAAGAGACAGAAAAAAAAAAAGGAGAAAACAGGTGATTTAGACTTGAAAGACCTAATTATATTCCCCTTCTTCTCCGCTTTAGCAATTAGCAATAATTTAAAACTAAAATTCAATACTACACGGAACAGGGTGCTACAATAGCATTAACCTTCCACTAAACAATCAACTGAACCCTTGATGGGGAGGGGAGGGGGTGCTGCGTCTCGGTTTAACTACCTTGGAAGAATTTCCAACATTTTCAAGTTTTTCAATCCGTGTCAATATTCTCCAGTTTTCTCTCGCCTCCCTCCTTCTTTTAAACCTTTCTTTTTTTACCTAGTTATGCTTGTATCTACGGGTTTACTATAATTAAACTACAGCAAAGAGTTAAACAAAACAAAAAGAAGCAAAAAGTAGTGACGAGTAACTCCTTTGAGATGCTTACGCTGTCACAAATCATTCCGTATCAAAAGTATCTCGCGAAAAAAAAAAAAGAAAGAAAGAAAGAAAAAATCTCAAACAATGTTTTCCGCAGTAATTCATACTAAAATGTTTGCCATTCTTTTGGTGAAGAAGGAATGGTAACTTCTTTGTGGGATGAGGAACAATAACCAGTCTGTGAAATTCACTTGAATCTAGACAGCATTCAATTGAACTCACCTATCGGGCGCACGACTTTGATCTCCCCTATATGCGATTGTACTTCTTTCGTCATTTAACATCCTAAATGTACAAAATAATTTAGTTAGAAATGTAAGTGACATGCATCAAACAAAACAGTGCAACAAACACACTTTTCACCCACCTACCCTACCCTACCCACCCACACAATACTTAGTTCGAGTGGATTAAAATTCTCTTAACGCCTACATGTAATAATTGCGGTCAGAAAAGGAAGTAGTTTAGGCGAGTGGGTTGTCTGGTTGTTTTCAAATCGGAAGAGTGAAGTTGGACAAAAATACCCCACGTTCGTATTTTTTATGTAATTACGAAACAATAAAAATTTACATGGGAGGGGAAGCCGCTATCTCTGAAAGAGCTAGGTTATCGCTAGTTCACCTTAAAGAACTGATCCTAAATTTGATAAATTTGCCCTCCATTATCCATGCAAATCGTTTATAACTTAACTATCGCACCGTTGTGATGTTTGTCTGACCCACCAAAACGAAAATACCCAAGATTTCCTTGTATAAACTATAAGTCGAAAAGAACTGACTGAGCAGTTATGCATTTTCCTTACTTTAGTGATAAGCAAGAAAAACGTAGCTCGTAGAAACACACTGAGCCAAGCTCACCCTGAACACTTCACGAGAAAAATACTTATGGCAAGACAGAAATTCATCAGAACGGTAACAAATAATAAACGGAAAGGGGGAGGTTTATGACGCAGCGACGCTGACTTGATATTGAAATAGGACATAACATATACTTCATTCTAGTTTCTCTTTGATGAATTTTGGAGGAGGGTCTGTCTCTTAGGCAAGCGCTAGCCGAACCAGGCGACAGTGACGCAAATTTGTGTCAAAATTGGCGATGAAAACGATGCAAACAACACCAGCTGTTTCGACAAAAGGTACAGACGTATGCGGGTTACTGAGGTGAAAAATCGGAATATATGGAGTGCCTATGAAGTTTAGTGGTTTGGTATTCCAAACAAAATTTTCCAAAACAAATTTCAGTCTCTATAACTGACGACTCTAAAACATGATTGAAAATTTGTTTACATTTTAAACAAAAGAGGTATGAATGGAATGGATTTTGTCTGATGGGGTTCAAGATTGATTTTGCTCTCTGTTTATTAAGACGTGCCTACAGAGTCAATATGGTTACAAGTCGCTGGATATTTACACACTTGTTTACTCTGCTTCCCTGTCAAAGAAAGATTAAATTAATAAAAAAAGAATAGAACAGGACTAATACATTTTCGAGTTGTAAACATTCGACACCACAGTGACTTCAGGGCAAACGACTGTGGGACGAAAGAAAAAAAATTATTTCCAGGGCTATCGTGTACAATATTTTTTCCTCTCAAAACGAAGGGCTGTTTAATCTAGCAATCATTGTTGTTTATCTCTTCGAAATTTAGGGATGTCGTCTGAAAGGTATGGAAAAATTCTCAAATAAGCTATTGCTGTAGACGTTGCCGAATCAACCACGTGACCAGGAAAGATCCGAAAAAAATGGTTTTGAAGTTTGACGAAATCAGCAGGAACCACCAGTGAGTGGACATACTCGTGACTCTATCCTCAAAACTAGATACAAGTTCGAAACCAAGATGCAAACATGTCGGTAAACTGCTTGTCTCACCCGAGAGTTACACGCATGGCTGGTTCCCAATCAAAGCCGGACATCATATACAAGTCCGCCCATCGCAAAATATGTAAGCACTAATAGTAAAATTGGTTTTGTTTCGCCTGAATAAGATCGCTCCGAGCTGAAAAATGACAAACAACGTTACTTACTGACAGGCGTAAAACAGGTCAAGGTGATAGCATATTGGGTCAATGTCGTTGTATTAGTAATTGCACTCAAAATTTGCACTGTCATTGCGTAACCCAACCTTCTCATTTCTTAAATCTGCGGGCAAATTCCCCTTAATGATAACCTAACAAAGCATTTTCTAAGTAGCGTTTTCAGCAAAGAAATATCCCCTGGTAGGTTTTTTATTTCCAATCCCATTTCGTGTACGCTTGGCAGTGTACCAACATAATAAGAATTTATACCCTGATCAGCCCTGAAAGCGAGGGGGTTCCTTCAGAGGACTTCTAGCCAAGAAGACTTGCTATCACGGTGACTAATGGAGGGAGGGGGTAATTCGTTAGAGGCCTTACTTGGAATAATCCTCTCTCCAAGCTTTGAGTTCTTTGAGGATGTCTTGTTTGCTCGCAGATGGTTCCGTGTCGTCCTCAAAACTCTTCTCTGGCGTATAAAGTCGTGGACTTTCGAGAAACGTCACAACAGGCATCTTGGGCGTTTTCAAATCCTGCAGCATATAGCAAAATTTTGAACTCAGCGTCAAAACCAACCGAGGTTAAATAGGTGAAGTTTTCCTATGCTTTGAGAGTTAAGGAAGAAAGTTGCGAGCATTTACTAGAATTTCTGAGGTGTACTCATATTCTACCCATCTTCTGTTCACAAATTATAATTTCATGTTAGCTTCCACCCGCATATAGAAGAGCCTAATCAAGGTAGGGGAAGAGACACACAAGTTTATAGAGAGGAAAAGACCAAAAATATTTTACAAACAGTACCCACTGTCATAAAATGAAATTATGGTATCAGTTAAAAATATTATTAAGATACAGAAATGGCAAAGTGAATTACACAGAAAATAAAAGTCAAGTCGTGTTTCAGAGCTATCTAAATTCTAGTTAATTGGTGCATAATTTCGGTGATATCAAGGTAGTCATCAGATTTCAAAAAAACTTCAGAGAGTTTATTCCTTAACTTTTTCCGAAAGGTGGATTTTGGCAATTTTCTCATATCCGAGGGTAGAGAATTCCGGATTTTTGGACCAATTCTTAGGAAAGAACTACGCATTTTTTCAAGCCTTGAGTGTTCGTTATAAACATTATCATTAATTAATGAATAAAGTTTGTTGTTGTTTGTTTAGTTGCATCATTTTCTCGACCAATCAGATGCCATACTCTAGAGCCAATTGTTATGATCAGCAACACACGTTTTCAGTAACCTGAGCTCTTTTATCGTTCAAATATGATATTTACTTCTGTTCTGTTTGCCTGTAGTGATTACTTTGGCTTTCAGTGATTTTAAGACACCTGGAAAACTCTTGAAAAGTCAAAAAGAGGGGATTAAATTGGTTAAGGGGAACGTTTTCAGGCAATATTTGTTGAAGCATTAAAGGAATATAGTCCTACTTTGCTTTAAAATTTCAGAACCGGAAATCTGAATTCCAAGTCCTGATTTTGTTGAGTAATTACACAAGCAGGAGGAGCATAAACAAGTATGAAATATTCCCATGTCACCTTTTGTCTTGACTTCAGTGCCCGTGAAATATTTCCACAAATAACTTGACTGGAACCTGAGAAAAATAAGAGATAACACAACGATTTTAGAGAACATCTCTGTCATCAACTTTACTTTTAGCAATGGTCCCATCTCCAAACTAGAAATCTTATTTATTCAAACCCCAAAGTCTAGTCCCAGCTGATGCAAAAATTAGCTGGAAAAAATTCGTAAAATTAACAAACAGAGGACGCCTATGTAGAAGATGGTATATTTAGTTATAATAATTACAGCCACCATCTGTAGAAGGGTCTGATCTAATAGAAGTTTTGTTTAATTCAGGCTTAATATCAGAGGCTATTGGAAACCTATGTTACTGCAGTGTAAAATGTTGACATCTAACTCGGTATCTTCAAGTTTTGTCTTTGTCGCACACTTAACAAACTAGAGTATCTTGGAAAGAACAACAGGTGGAAAACAAGCAAGGCAGATAAACTTGTGCAGACAGTAACAAAAAATTAATTCATCTTTCTTGAATTACTACCCCAATATTATCAAAACCTGAATAGAGCATGTAAAAGAGATGTAAGAATCACACAGGGCACTAACCATGAGTAAGATCACTGCTGTCATCCTGGCGAAACACTCCTACAGGTTCTGAGCCTCCTAATTAAAAATACAAACTTCAGCTTAAAAGTATTTAGTGCTGCAAGTACAATATTGACCAAATTTCTCACTTGAATGGGGTAAGTCATCTAACACCAGCCAATGCCACAGTCTTGAAGATAAACAGATAGTTCTGTAGAAAACAGTGAGTTTCAAACCCTTACAAACTAGGCTTCTCTTCAGTTTAAAGTACCAGGGGAAGAAGTTGTATGTGTTGTAATCCCAAGGCATTACCTTATGTTGTCCTTGTGTGAGAGCGAAGGGTCTTTCCCAAAAACAGAAAACAGTGGCCTGGCCAGGGTTTGCATACAAAACCTTATGATGGGAATTCCAGTGCATGATTCTGAAAGTTGCAGCTACGAAAAGTGTAAAAAAGCAAGTAACTTTCGACTGGGCAAAAATCTTATCAGTAAACAAAAGTCTTATCAATAAGGTAGTTGCATATCAGGGTTGTGAAGTTCTGTGCATTCCTATCATAATATCTCGCACCTCCAGCAGAGCCAGGCCTCTGACCCATGGCACTGGATGGTCTCTGTCGTGATGCAGACATTGGTCGTTGTCTAGTGGACATGGCACTTGAGGGTCTGTTTTGTCTTGATGTACCTGCTGCTGAGCCTGGTCTCACCAAGTCAGCTGTTCAAACAGATCAATGCTAAGATTAAAATGTTCACTCTATCCAATGAGATAAATACAATTTGATAGAATGTTATCACCAAGAATTTGATAGTTTATTTACTGAACAATGCACAGTTATTGACTTAACAAACAGTGTTTTTGTTTGGGCAATGATGGTCCTATATGATTTATCTAAGACTGACCAGTGCTTGAATAACCTATTAGTAAGTAGAGTTGATGAATCTCATTGTCAAGGTGAATGATTCTCTTCTTACTATTATGAAGATCAGTTTCATGACCTGAAGATACTCCTTGGATGAGATTCTTACTTTCAAGGAATCCCTAGCTGTAAGCAGTGGAGCAACTGGAAGGGGGGGAGGGGGGGAAGCCCTTAGGCTATTAAATAAAACGCACTAGGACTTATTTGAACAGCCCTGGCCACTGCTCAAGAAGTTGACTTTAAAAATGTTCAGGAAAATTTGAGCAAGGGTATAATTATACTTGGCTTACATGTAGTTCATAAAGTTGGAGATAAGAATAAAAAGGTGGAGTTTTTCAAATGATGTGAAAGGATGGCATTCAAAATGCTTGTTCATGCCTCTATTGGCATATGATACAAACATTTTGCAGATCTATACCTGTTGCAAGTGGGAAAACAAGAATTTTTTCTGACTACAAAGATTCATTTTACTATTTTCATTTGAATTCTCAACATACCTGGATTTTCCTCTTCTTCCTCGACATCAATTGCTTTGATTCCTTCATTGACCAGCTGCCAGTCTTCTTTGAGATGTTCTGGAACCTTGGTAGCTCTGTGTGATGCTGGTGGCTGCCTAAGCACAGGTTTACCATCAACCTTTTCCACCAAGAAAGGTTCATCGTCCAGAATTTTAACATTTGGAACAGCTTTGTGGATTGCACTGCGATAATCATAGCTTTGTATTTCCTGAAAATAAGGCAGATTATTTACCTGAATGAAGAATAGAAGCACTGATGAAAAGGGAGTATTGGTCGATCTCTCACTTCTCTTTCCTCATAACAACTTGAAGGTCTTGTTCAAAATAGCTATCATGATCCCCTCTCAACTGATTATACATCATTATCTTGAAGGTCTTGGTCAAGATAGCTATCATGATCCCCTCTCAACTGATTATACATCATTACCTTGAAGGTCTTGGTCAAGATAGCTATCATGATCCCCTCTCAACTGATTATACATCATTACCTTGAAGGTCTTGGTCAAGATAGCTATCATGATCCCCTCTCAACTGATTATACATCATTATCTTGATACACCTTACAGTCATAGGAACCACCCTCCCTTACAGTTAGTCTTTGTAAGAAGAAAATTAGAACAAGACCTCGGGCCTAAACGAGCCACTTTTCATGTGATCTGTGCAATGCAAATTATGTCCATTACTAGGCCCAAAACTTTTTTTTTTGCCATTGATATCCTTATGGTCTCATCATTTTTTGACTTGATAATGACATTATGTTTAAGTCAAACATCATCAACCTACCCTTTTCAAAAATGCATACATCCCAGCCATTTTCCAAAAAAATTATAGGAAAAATAGGATCACAGGAGCAAAAATATAGGAGGTTTATAGGATTTAAATCCCAAATATAGGAATTTTATAGGATGATTTTCAAGTACACACAGATGCCACGAAAATGTCTCACCTTAATTCCAACTGTACTTTGTGCATATACATGAGTTTGCAATTCACTCATTAACTAGAAGGTTTACAAATATGAACAGCATTTTTCAATGGTCACAGTGATCACTTAAAACTTTCAAAACTGAACCACTCATAATAACTTTAAAATATTACTTAGATACACAATAGTCAATATCCAATGTGCAACTTTTTTGAAATGAGTAAGAAAACACTTAAATATAAGTTCTATAAACCTTCACTTGATGAATCGATTTTACTGTTCAAATCCCAGCAAAAAAGGTTTTTAACAACAACAGCAATAAGATTGTTTTAACAATTTCTGATCAAATGAAGATGCCGTCGAACCTCACATCTTCAAAAATGTAAATTCTCGTGAAAACTGGATACAGATGTAGGAGCACATTCCATCCACATCTTATTAACTTCGCATAAAAACAAAACTACAACAGTGTACAATAAGTCTGTTAATCATTTTCAAGTCTTGAACTTATCATTTATGTTTTCTTTAATTTTGGCTTGCTAAGCTGTGACAGAAAGGTGTTTATGATGTTCTGTTTTTGTTTTGAAACAGACTGCTGTTGCTCCCTTGTCTACTACATCACTTTGTTAGCACTACTGATCTTCTTTTCTGCAGCTTCAATCATGGCTTGAGCAACTGATACCTCTTTAAAATCTTTATTCCTCATGGCACCTTGCAACTTTGCATTTGCCTCCTTCAAGATTGTATCCCAAACTTCCATGCACTCTTGCTGAGCTGCTTCTTGCCTTTCTAACTCTTTCTCTTTGCCGTTTAGGTCTTTCTTTTCTTTGGCAAGTTGTTGTTTCTGTGCTTCCATTTGTGCTGCTTGTTCTTTCTGAAGAGTAAGTTGCTTTTGGGCCCCTTCCTTCTCCTTCTTGTCCTTATCTAGATGCAAAACATAATGAGCATGTGCAGAATGACTCAGCTGAAGGGGTTGCTTTGTGATTGGCACAGAACCAGGACCTTTAAAAGCCTTCAGCTCATCAGTTGTTGCACGGATGCCATTGATTGACGCTTCACTTAGAGGAACTCTGTCATCTGTAACACTTTTACCACTCTCTGAAAATCCCCTTTCAACCTCAGAATTACCATGTCCAAGAATAAGGGCTGTCTTCACAACCTTCATAATTGATGGAAATTTCTTTTCACCCATGACATCCTTCACGTCATCAATCTTTCTCCAGAAGTGGTCAACGCGGATGAACTTCTGTGGCTCTTCAATCACTTTCATAGCCCAAATCAACTCTGCCTTCAGTCGCTGCTTCATCCTTAAGAGAAATACACTGCCATGTTCCACTTGACTGGTTTTGTCCAGTTTGAGAATCTTGCAGTTTTGAAACAATGCTAGCAGTTGAAACAAAAGCTGCATTTGAGGTATTGCCGGGTGGTCTGTTAATTGAGTGGGTGCAAAAACCATTTGGGAGCCACTGAGTACTTCATTTGCCAATGTTTTGTGACTTTGGCCCTTAGCACGCTGAAGTAATTGTGGGAGTCCTTGGTCATCACATCAGAAAGTTTTTTGGGAGATGGAACAAAAAGCCTTTCCCACTTCATTGCTCGGCTGGCACCAACTAGAAATTTTATGACCCAGTCCATCTGTCTGAAGAAGCCAGTCCTTCTTGAAATGGGTCTTTCCACCAGGCATTTTAAAGAGTATTTACATCAGTAACCTGCAATAAGAAACGTGCCATGTTAGGGCTAGAAAAACGTTTTCTACAATAGTTCAGTTGCAATTACCATGTCATGACAATCATTCTTTATTGAAACAAGGGTGCTTAAGCATTTCATCATAGTCTAAGATGATCTGTATTACAAAATTTGTAACCATTTAATGCCCTCCACACCCAAGCAGCTCTGGAGGTAAGGGATGCCACACCCTTCAGAATTTGACTGGCACGGAAAACTAAACACCAAATTTTGCCAGTAACATCAAACAAAACATGTGCTGATACATATGCTTGGCTATTTTGTTAAAGATTAAAGTAGAGGCTCAAGAGGATGGCACATCAATGTGCCTGGTATGTCTGTTTGTATTTTGAAAGGAAATGTCTCAAGCGACATTATGGACACCACCTCCAAATTCAAGACAAAAATTGCATGCTCAGATGAAGACAAAACATAATACTTAGTAAATCTCATTAACATTTGAATATACAAATAGGTTGAAAATGGTCTTACCTTGTAACACTGCTCCCAGTCTCATTCAATCCAGTCTAAGAATAATATCAAACCACAGGTGACAGCACAACACAGCCTATAGCTAGAGTACACTCAATTCAAACTCAATCTGACCTGTTGGACACACTTGCTTTATTTTCTTACATATAACTTAAGCAGTATTTATAGGAAATATAGGAGTGTTTGGCCTATTATAGGAGTTTTATGGGATCCTATAAAATAAATAGGAAAAATAGGAAATATAGGACAGCTGGGATGTATGAAAATGTATTATTATAATAGTTTTGGGAGTATTTTATTGCAATTTTTTTACAGCTTAATGTTTTCTGAATCGCTTCTTCTTTGTTTGCATGTATCTAAATTAAAATTGCTATGCAACATTAAGATCATATAATGCCCACCTCTGATGATGCTAAGGGCTGAGCAACTGTACAAATTGGGTTTCCCTCAAGTGTCAAGATCTTCAATGATGAGCACAGACATAAAAATTCAACCTGTGTGATATCACTCACATTGTTTCTGATAACACAATAACAAAAACAGACACATCAATGTTATGCACAGTAGCACTGTGCTTGATTTTCCCTTACAGAGAACACTATGAACTAAGTCATCCACACTCAAAAGGTGAAGCATATTCATTGGTGTATAAAATTTTTATAAGAGGACCTTCTGCCCCATCATCAAACATGTATTATTATAATTTACATTACACACCCATTATTGTGGAAACTGCATGTATCCTCTGGTCTACCCTACAGTTATACTTTAATTTATGAGGAGAGACTGAGATAAAACGGTCAAAAACAAATTTGGGTGTGTAAGTGAGAGGATCTGAATCATAATCAAGCATCTCCAAATTTCAGATTTTTGGTGATTGGCATTCTTGTTTCACAGCTAGCAAATATTCCATTTCCTACAGCATGAACAGACATTATTTTCCCACGTTAGTCCTCCACTAAAAGTTTTCTAGAACCCTCTTATACTCCTTTATACTTCCCCAAAGTATAGGGGGGGTGGACGTGCCTTATGCCCAGAAACAAGACTCAATGACCCCACCAGTGAGACACATGTATAATCCTACACTACTTGCTCATGAGCCCCTAAGTGCTAACACCTAGGCTACAAAGTCTCTTACTTAAAAGAAAAGTTTATGGATGGTCAAAATGATTTGTATCTGAAAAAAAACTTACGGTTCAACCCTGAGAGTGATTAAGAATGGTCTTGGTGCAGTAACAAACTTTAAGAAGTTTACAAACATTTTTTTTTGTTTTTCCTTACCCTTCTAAGTCCAAAATCTCCAGCTGGTCTAGCATGCTGACTGGGCTAACATCCTCAATGTGATTAAATGCCAAGTATAGCTCCTATCATGAACCAGAACTCTTGTTAACTTAATTTATAAAACAACTCTATCATGCACTTACTTGGCACAATCAAAAGTCTTTCGTCTGTTTGATTCATAAGTGGAAGGAGTTTTTTTTTTTTTGGTCTCCAATGGCTGTAAAAATTTTTTCTAGCGCCAACCAGGGCATATGAAAGCCTTAATTACTTAGTCAAAACAAATAAATTAGACAAGCTTTTGCTTTTCAAAGAGTCAGTCCCTCACAAGACTAGCGCATGCTACATATATGTTCAATCTTCTGTGAAAAATTCACATACACTGTACCATATTGTCTCGGTTATAAGGCGCACAGTTTTTTGAAGACAATTCTGTCTTTGGGTGAAAAGTTAGTGCTGAAATTGGGATGCATCTTATAGCCAAGTATTTTTGTGCCACTAAATCTTAAGATCACAATTTTAGCAGAACTTACAAGAAAAACAGAAAAGCAAACAAACAGAAATTTGCATACGTTCTTAACAGCATGTGCTTGGTAACATGATATCCATGACAATAAACCTTATTTCAAATTCCTAGAATCGTGTTTGTGTCACTCGCTCAAAAAGTTCCTTCTCTGAATAAACGATGTGGATATAAAACCTGCCTTCTTCCAATCCAGCCTTTTTTATGCACTGAAACTGGCATCCTCGGTGGCGTGTTGATATTCAGCTGCCGAACACCTTTGAATATGACTTTTGGTGGGAGTTTCATGCCATTTGCTTTCACCACCAGAGCAACCGTGAAACCTTCTCAGATCCATCATAACTTTTGTTAACTCTCAACCTATTGGTGTGTCTTATAAACCGAGTATTTTTACGTAATTTTCAGTTTGGGAACTTCGCTTGACTAAGTTGCTTAGTTTGGGGTGCGTCTTATAACCAAGTGTGTCTTATAACCAAGAAAATATGGTAAATAGGATCTATTTGCATCCACATGATGTAAGTTTTGAGAGGGAAAATGTTGTTCTTAGTCAAAAATATTAATTAGACAATCTTTCTTTTCAAAGTGTCACCCTCACAAGACTAACACATACCACATGTGTGTTCAATCTGCTGTGAAAAATTCATGTAACTAGGATTCACTTGCATCCACAGAATGTAAGGTTTGAGGGGGAAAATGTTGTTCAAGAAGAAACTAGTTTGGTAGTGACTACTCCTAATACTTTTCACCACCCTACTTCCCAGCTAGTGGTTACCCAACTTATAGAGTGTTAGACTGCTTGGGAATGACCCTCATAAAAAAATTTTTAACAGGACAAATCCTAGCTGAAGGGAGAACCATGGATGAATGAATGAATGAACGAATTCCTTGTTTATATTGCACCCTTTCTATACAATATTCAAAGGCGCAGTACCCCCCATCAATTTGATAGACACTACACAAAGATAGACCACAACACCGGGCACTACGTGCCCTACTCTTTTCCAACAGTGTGTGGGTTCTTTAATGTCCCACAAATTTTTTTATCACATACAAGGGCTTGTGAGATGGGACCTCCATTTATCATCCCTATCCGAGAAGACTAGAAAGTCTAACCATTTGCAGATATTATTACAAAGGCAGCACTTTCTTCTCAGTTATTTAAAGACCCTGAGTGTTGGTCCGGCCGGATTTGAACTCACGACCTCCCACACAACAGTCCGGCGCTCTACCAATTGAGCTAACCGGGAGGCGGTCAATGGATTTGCTTTTTGCTGCCCTAGCTTGCAATACAGTACATGTAACTAACCTTTAATGAGGAGACTGAACTAATTCCATCCAAATCACTGAGCCCAGATCTTGCAAGCCACAGAGTCCTCAAATTAGTCAAAGATGTACCAAGGTCTCTGTGCAAACATCAAGTTCATGAAATTAGCAACTGCATGAAGAGTTATGTGGGGTGAGGAATCTGCATTATGTTTTGAAGAAAGCTACATTAAACCTTTCAATCCTGTGGACAATCAAGAAGTAATTTATCTTAGTAATATCAAGTAGAAAGGCAACAAGAACAAAGAAATATATCAACAAAAGGATAACATTAAATTTTTGTTCAACACCAATTTATAAGAACTAACATTGGGAAAAAAAAGTATGGCAAACAGTGTGACAGTGGGGGGAGGAGTAACACTAATAAGATCTTGAGCATAAAAGGAATAAATTAAGGAATAAATTAAGGAAACTAAGGGATCATACATGCAGCCTTGAAGAATTCTCATTTTGTTTCAAATTACAGATCACTTGTATCAGTCACCTGTATTCTGAAAACAGTGAAAGACCATTCTTAACAATGAATTATCAATATCCAAATGTTAAAGTTAGATTAATCTAATATTTAAACACTCATTTCACCTCTCATCCTTGTGAAGGGACTGGCAAACCTTAGAGCTATCTTACCTTACTGTGGCTATAATGCTGTTAGACAACTTTAATTCACTCAGATTTGGTAGCAGAGCACCTAAAGCCAGTGAAATAAAAATCGACCCTTTCTTCATGGAAAATCCATTGCAAAAGTCACAGCATACCAGTTTTTTTACAATTTTGTGAGATGTGCACTTTAAGAAAATATCACACCCTATTGCATGATGGGTCCCTGAAAAATTCCAAGCGGAAGGGTATGTATAGAAGCCAAAAATTTGTGAAACATGAAGTATGTGCACTTTCATTGGTCAGCTGATGAGTTTTGATTATAATAAGGGTATGTAAACATGGTTGTGACGTCAAGCTTTTTGTGTTTTCTAAGATGAAAACACCTCAAACTCAAAGCTTTTGAAACAATTGCAATAAAAGTAATTTCAAGAACAAATAACAAATATTAGAAGTGGAGAAACTATTTTCTTTCCCCTTAGCCTAAAGAAAATAGAAAGAAAATTATAGAACTTCAGTTCTTTCCCTGCCTTAATGATCACGAGCTCAATGATCTTGTCAAAGGGGCTCCAGCAAAATATGACAAAATATGTAACAAAATGCACAGTAAACACTTTCCAAGGCATTTAAGTGCAGCAGTAAAATCCTCTACAAAAAATTCTTTATCAAAAAATGTTCATGAAAATGCACACCAAACTATGTGCTACAGTTTGTAACTGTCTCAAAAAAAGGAAAAAAAGAAACTTTGCAGAGCCCATCAGTTGTCGTGCTTTGGCTTTCAAACTTTCTATAAAATATAATTTTCTAATAAATTGACTTGCCTTTCCAGGCAAACACTGGTTGTTGATAAAATGTGTGATGCCAAAACTTACCAAAATTTCCTTAACTATTTTCTCAATTGAGTAAGGAGAATTTACTGAGATCTTGGGGGTGAGTGGGTTTCAACAGCAGTGAAATACGGTTTCCTAAACTTGACTATTCTTTATTTGTAGAGGGACCATATTTACAGGTGGGAATTTTAAATACACCAATTCCCATCCTGATAAATACTGAAACTTTTACCAAAACTTACCAAAATTTCCTAAACTATTTTCTCTTGTATCAACTCTCATTTCAAGGTATTCAACTTGATCAAGATTTGAGAAACCAGTCAAAGATCTCTACATAAAGAAAGATAAAGTGCACAAAAAATGACAGCATTAATAATGGGCACTATTTTCTCCACAATACATTCTTCGTACTATGCAAGTTAGCATTGCCTTTATGACAGGGTTGTAAAAAAGATAATGATAATTATATTGAAAGGAGCCAATGCTACACTATAGAAGTATTTTCCTCACTTTAATTCTTATAAAACAACAAACTTCAAAAAAGAGACTTCTTTTCATAGCTCAACTATCCTATATGAGTGTTGCTCGAGTTTAAGTCTTTTTCAGATATATATATTATAGTTTGGGGAGCTGTCACCATTTGCAGCCACTCAAACTCCAATTCAACAGTGACTGCAGAGGGAAATGAGAAAATTTGAAAACAAGATAAAAGTTAAGTTTGCATGTACTTGCCAGTTTAGATGGGGACAGGAATTCCTCTAACAACTGATCTGCCTCCTCCTCATCATCTTGTACTATTGGTTCAGGGTTGGCAGTGGTGTCATCAAATTCACGTATTCTTATCGAAGAGATGGTTCTTGGGGCAGGTGGCATGTGTTCAACTTGTTCCAGGGTTAATGTAGTATCTTCCATTCCTAGTCTAAATAACAATAAATGGGAGAAATTTTTATCCTGAGGATGCCAGAGTTATTCCTTTAAGATCAATCATGTCTCAATATACCCAAGGATTATAAGTAAGTGACCTTAAAGTTTCCAACAGAACCTTATCTATTTCTCTTTACTCTACACTAGAGGCTTTGGAGAAGAAAAAAAAAAAGGATTTTTCTTCTCTTGTATTGGTTCTTGTATGTTGCTCAATGTATTTTCAAAAATTTGTCAGGTAAGGCTGTAATGGCTCGCAAGCCTGATTAATGAATTTATACACCAGTTTGAGGCATGATTTGAAATACAGGTGACCTGTTAATTTTTTTCATTTTAATGAAAATCTCAAGATTTCCCTACAACCTTGCACACAAGAAGAGAGATTTAAAGATTTCCTTTAAACAATGTGTTAAATGCTGTATAAGTAATGAATTTTTCTTAAACTTCTGTGTGGAATGGTATCAGGACACCCTCCTCCTCCCATTTGCTACTCGTTTTTCTGTTTAGTTCACTTACTGTATGAGAAATTGGTCTACAGCTATGTGCTGGCATGATTTCAGAGTCTTCAATCTGAACGCATAGCACTTTCCACACTTACCTTTCTATGGTTATGACAACTTTCATTTGAATATGAACTATTTGGAGCATGTTTACAGAGCTGTTATATTTCTGTATTTACCAAGTCTCACGGTATGGTATACTCGGTCATGCATGGGGACTAACTAGTACGTGTACTTCCTAAGAATGAGGCTATTTTTAACCATTTGTAAACCGAACCGATAAAAGTAACAATGAAACATGGCCACAAATTGAGAATATTATTAATCAAAACATTAGGATTTCAAAGAGCTGATCGAACTTGCACAAAGATATTTTGTTTACGATCCAATGGATGGCACTGGTGGAGACAAACATAAATAATGTCAACACTATTATGAACCATCAGCCATGTAATCACAAAAAATGTTTTCCACATTAAAACAACGTTCCCATTTTATAAAAAGCCGAAATTAAAGGAAATAAATAACCACAGATACTTCTACACCATATGGAAAGGACAATATAGACCTTGCTCACAAGCAAATGGCGTGGCGTGCATCGGTTGTCATCGTTGTCAACCAACGTTGTTAACTTACCTTTTTCCTGGATACGTCGAGTGTTCCTCAATACAAGCCATGGAAAAAGATTTCCTAAGGTTATTTTCCTTATGGAAGATCCAAAGGAATGATTAGACAAGAATTCACTACACTTTGGTGTGTCAGTCAATATGGATAAGGAGTCATTCCCATCAATCTCTTAGTCGGACAAACCCGCCATTTTGTATGTAAAGTAATGCATTGTGGGATTTGTGTTGGTGACAAATCTAATAAATGGGAGGGGATGGTAATCATTCAGACTACACAGAACCCTTGAGCTCTGCAAGTGAGACTTCTCTTTTGGAACAAATTGTCATAAATTTGCCATTTCTTTAGATAAATACTACAGGAAGAAAGCGTGTAGTTAACACCTTGAAGCCACCCTTAATTACATATTTTCAATCCCTTTAACAATCAATCCTTGCAAGATAGCACCCCTAACAGAAATAAACCACATGACATAATTATTATCATCCACAAGAGCACCTAGCAGGAAATTCAAGCAAAAACCTTGACCAAAGAAAGTGTGCTAGAGTAAAAAGAGTGTTGCTCTTGTTCCCACTCTGATCTCAAATTTGGCAAAAATGCACCAAATTTTTCCAAAAATTTCAGAGATAAGTCTAGTTTCTGATATACAACAGCATTTATTTAAACACGATAAAAAATTCAGGAAAAGCTGATGTGGTCGTGTACAAACAATAAAACTAAATTCCTAACTAAATACAATAAAACTAAATTCCTAACTAATTACAAGAAGACTAATGCAAGATTTCTACATATTTACAACAATAAAAATTCTACAGAGTACATCATTATAATATAAGTGGCTTAAAAATACACTCGAGTGACTTTTTAAAAGCGTCAACGTCTTGAATTGATCTCATTTTATTTTCCACAGCATTCCATTGAGTAATTGACTTGTATGAGTATGATTTCTTGACCATATCGGTCTTAGGTCTAGGTAACTTAAATGTCATTTTCCTCCTGAGGTGGTAACTACTTACATACTTTTCAAAACGACAGTTCATAGGACATGGTAAAAGATGATAATAAGCCTGATGCGCTAAGATAGTAATCGTTTCTCATACATAATCCCTAAGGTATTCCATTTTTACTGTGGCAAGAACCTCCTTGCTTGGAGTACACCAATCCAAGTTAAATATTATTTTCACTGCTCTAACATGTATAGATTCTAAGGTTGAGAAAAACACTCGACCACAAGAGCCCCAAACTAACATACCATATGTCATAGACAGCAAAATAACCTTAAAATAGAAATCAGTTCTTGTCTGATTAAGCAGGAAATACAAGGATTTAAGTAAATTCAACTTCTGCGTATTATGACTTCACTAATTCTGATACATAATGATCCCATTTAAGAGCATTATTTATTTGAACACCTAGGCATCTTGTAGAAACAACCTCCTCAAAAACATAATCCCCCATCTTAATAGCTTGTTTTGGCCCAGTACATTGTCCGCGTCCACCAAGCAACATGTATTCTGTCTTGGTGGGATGTGGAGTGAGACAGTTCTCGCAACACCATGTATATAGCCTTGCTAGTACTTCATTCAACTTGGAACTTGGATTATATTTTAATCATATGAGTAATGGATCAAGACTGTAAATGACAACAAAGACTTACCAGTTTAACTTTGCAAATTGTGAATAAAGTTAACTTTATAGGTACATGTAAATTAAAAACTAACCTCTAAAGCCAGAAAAATTTCTCACTGCATACTAAACGGCTAAGTTCACATATAGCAAGATTGAATTAGTAAACCTCTGACAACACTTTCTTTCTCAATCAAGCTCTCTTGATGCAACTCATCACCAACACAAGATACCTTGGTTTTATCAACTGAGTTGTTAAAGTAAACTGGCCACCACAGAGAGTTTCTACTGCTGTTGTTTCAAGCATTAGCCGTTTGGGACACAATAGGAGCTGGCCTATAGGGGACACTATCTAGTTATGCTAAACAGTTCAGAGGCATAGTTATGGTGGACAAAAGTAAGATTTATTTATCTGCAACAGACAAACTATCTTTGAGCTGAAAAAACTTTACAATATATCTGTCAACAGAAGTAGCTTGATGGCAATTAACAACTTATATTTCAAGCAAAGTATTAGTAAGTTCAAAGGCACTTTAGATAAGAAATTTTATTCAGCAGAGGGAAGTCATCTAATTCTTGTGAACTATAGTCACAGTTACTGTCACAGTTGTAACAATTACTAATTATTTTTAACATTCTCAGTCAGTGGGTAGTGATCGATTTTTTCACTGAGTTCCAGATTCCATAGGGCTTCTGGTAGACCATGTGACCAGCTAGCAAAACTATTTAGAGGTCCTCACATATACAATTTCATCATCAATCTTTGAGCTCCCTGATTACTCAGCTGTGAGAGTACAATACTTGAAAGTTCAAATCACTCTTAGCTCTAACCACAATATTACTATTTACATCAGTCACCATCCATCCACAAATGCATTGGTGGGGACAATTAATAAGCACACCAAAAATGGTGATGTTATCATGGTATTAATCATCATCTTCTGGTGAAAAAATATCATTTTCCTCCAGCCATGCAGCTCCTTCACGAGAAACTATGCCTCCTACGTACAAAAATGGAATCACAATGCAGGTGACTTTTATCAAACCAAAGCGCTTACTTTCCGGTTTAGAAAACACTGCACCACTGGTGGAACATGTAGTGGAATTCCTCATTAAAGAGGTTATGTGATGATGAAGAGTCTTTGCTGGATGGATCCAGAACCTCAACATGGTGGCTGACATGAACTACAATTCAAAGAAATAAAGCAAGACAACATTAATGACTATTGTACTGGATATAAGGGGCTGTACACATGCGCACTATATGATGTACATATCTTGTGGTGTAGTTTTTTAACACCATCGATCTATGTACAAATTTCAGTGATAATTCTGATCTCTCCTAAAACTCTTTGTACCAGTATATCTAGATCTGCATTTATCCATAGATGGATTGACTCGCAAGCGGAATGATTTCACTTCTTTTACTTGGGTACATCATCTGAAGAACAAATTAAGAAAATGCCTGTGTTTCACTTCAAAATGACACAGAACTACTAACTACCAAAACACAAGTCATTCATTGATGAGCTATCAACACCAAGTACCTAAAATTAACAAATGATAAACACCACAGCGTACACTATTGAGTTATGGATGCACGTGGGAGGTTGCTAGGCACGAAAGAAGTGTAAGAGTCGTTCGAGGAGATAGCCAAGAGTGACTCTAGCTTCTTGAGTGCTTAGCAAACCTCCCAAGTGCATCCACAACTCAATAGTGTACGCTGTGGTGTTTACTATTTGTTTTATAACATAACATTGATACATTGTAGCTAGAGTTCCCTTTTATTTTACAAATCTTACGTGACCAGAAAAAACAAGCATGCGCAGAAAAATAGTCTTTGCATTTGCTCACGTCAGCAGCATACACCCATGGGCAAATGGGGGACACTAAATTGACCAATCAGGGCGCGTGCTTTACTTTGGTTATGTTATAATAAAAAATCTCTCCTCTAAAGAAGTCCAAAATAGTTAATCTTGGTAAAAATAAGTAAGAAACTGTAGGACAATCAACTAAACTTCTCAGAAAACATCAGTCAACTTTGTCCAAAGGTGAGTCAACAAGTCGGTGTATTAATGCGGATGAAGAAATTAGTACCTGAACAAGCCAAATTAGTAATCTATAGGTCTTCAATATTACCACACTTAACACATGTCAGAAAATCTGGAAATTTGCAAGGGTATCCGACAAAAGAAAGTTTGAACATATGCAGGAGAAAGCCCTATGGACTGTCCTCTTTGACGAAACATCCACATATGAGCAGCTACTAGTTAAAGTGCCCCTGAGACGAAAATTGACCATTTTATTTTGGCCTAAATTGTTCACACAATGTTGAACTGGGTCAAGTTAAGACCCTTTTTGCCATTAAAAACTCAAAACAAACCTTCGATGACCAATTTTTACCGCTTCAAAGTCATCCAAAAATTGTCCACCATTGCTGAAAACATGTTCCAGCCGAGCTCGCAAAAACATCATCATGACGTCAAAGGCTCAACAAACTTATGCTTTGCTTTGTCACAACTCTCTTTGTTCGCTGCACAGAGAATCACACATATTACTTTTTTGAGAACTGTTTCGTTGTCAGTCAGGAAATGTCGACTTTTTCAAACAATGAATTGTCCCAGAAATCATCTGAAGCTTCTGTGGATAGTTTTGCGCTGACAAACGATGAATTTTTGTCATGCGAAAAAAGATAAACACAGAATGGCACGGACTCTCCATGTGGCTTTTGTGGTCGTATCACTTTATCGCCTTCGAACTGTATTTTGCTTGTCGTAAGGGATTTTCCCTTTTTGTAAGAAATGATCGGGTGATTAGTAAAAATAGTTTTCAGCAATGGCTAATTGTGTATCCGAAGGCGGATATTGGGAGTTTGTGAAAGCCATTTCTAAGCCATAAATGTGTTTTCCCCAATGCGTTTGGTCAATGATCTTATTAACCCTCTCCTACGTGTTTTTTACTATCGGTGCTTTGAGAGGTTTGAAGTGAACTCTCTTGTTGAGTTGCACTCTGGCCTCTTTTGTTTTTTCTGTCTTATTCATGATGACTATTGTTGTGTTGCTTCAGTGAGGTTTAAAGCAGTTTGTTTCAACTCTTTTAGAGCCGTGACTTCATTGCGTTACAAAATATTTTTTGGCTTAGATGCAGTCTGCAAGTAGCGTTAGGACAATTTCCCAAGTAGCTCTGAAGGGCAATAGAAGACTGAGCCGGTAGCATTTAGTTCGATATGAAACAGAAGTGGTTCTTTGTTTTGTCCATGAAAGGTGTAACCGAGGCGCATTCGTCTTGCGAATAAATCTCGCAAAAGTTGGCCCAATTTTAAATTCATTTGTCATGGGCGTTGGGATGAATTTGAGACCCTTTGACAGCACGCTGACTTGGCTGTCAAATGGTTGATAGTTTGACAGGTCTTTAAAGAAATTTTCATTTTCTCAGTTTTTTGCCTGCAAGCCTACATTTTAAAGTGTTTTTACGCTCTGTGTCTTAAGCTGTTTGTTCTGCTTTCGCTGATATCAAAGCCAGCTTTTTTAGAATCAGAGCACACAATTATATTTTTCATGTCTTGTATAAAAGTGAGCCCTTTGAGGTCAGAAATCTCAATCCTCAATTCGGCTATTTTATCATTCTTATTTACAATGTTCACCGAGTACTTTCCTTTGTGTAAGGTATACTACCAGAGAGTTGTTAAAGGTGGATAATGATCAGCTCATATGTAAAGGTGACAAATTCCGTGGAGGTTCGTAGACTTTGCTTTCTGGCATCGAGATCGCACTGAGGACGGTTTTTCTTGTCCCTTCTCTTCTTGAACAGTCGGCACTGAACCCGACAGAATTCTTCGCCTAGATCCTTCAAAGTACACAGATCTGTCGAAACAGTCCTCCGAGAAGTGTTCAGAGTAGATCACAAATATTTCTGTCGGGTTGAAGTTTACTCGGCGAGGTAGCACAAATCGCATCCGTTTTTCCCACTCTGATCTATTTGCAAGGCTCCGATGGAGAGAAATACCTACAGCATGGTCTGCACGATTACTTCAGCTTTGAATTACACATCGATGCCCAGTCATTTTTGTTTAAGTTTTTGTAAGAATAGAGTAAAGCACTCTGGTATGTTTGCTTGACATTTTGCCATGCGAGATTTTCGCGTTGAGCCTTTGACGTCACTTCCTCTGAGTCTTGCGATCATGATCAAATAATGGCGGACACGAAATCGTGAATTTAACGGCCCGAAATCGTGAATTTAACGGCCCGAAAAAAGATATTTCTGGTGCTCAGTCTACACTGAAATTTAGCAGAGAAGGTGAAGGAGACACACTGAACAAGAAAATGGAAAAAAATGATGTACGAAAATTTTGATCTCAGGGGCACTTTCAGGCAAACCTACCATCTCTAAACAACAGAAGACTACTGGATATAGGTGGTTTGCCACCAATCTCTAGAGATACAGGAAACAATGGTGAAAGGAACAAATACTGGTGGACGAACAAAAGAAGCTAATGAGATATCCATTGTTTACGTCCACAAACATGGCGGCCATGACGTAACGTGCAAACCACACAATATGAAACATAGAATGGCACCTAGCTACCAATGTGACCTGTTTAACCTGAGTAAAAAGAATTATAGTTTGAGAAACTCCGACTTTGACTTGCCAAGTTTAAAACAGTTAGGTTTGGAAAACAATTCGATTGGGTAGTTAGGACCACATCTATGGGCGAAATTACCTACGAAAATTGGGGAATCGTCATCTTTAGCTATTTTCAAAAGAAACAATGGTAAGATGGACATAAAAATTTTAGAATCTAGTGGCTGTAATTCGTGTATTCTATGTAACGGCTAATATGTTATTCACATTTTGAATAAGTTGAAGTATCTTTACGACACATTTTTTTGGTATTTTTTCTGGCATATATTTTCTGCATTTTTAGAATTGCACTTTAATGTTTATACTTTCTTTTTAAATTTACGTCTTAATATAGTGTCCCCAATTAGCGTCATTATGACCCTAGATATATTTGACACTCAAATAAAGATACTTACTTACTTAGGTGATGGTGATTCTATCCAAGATGTCGTCGGCCAGGTGAATCTTGTGTATGTTTACATGGAGTACTAATAGTTCAACTGACCAATGATATGCAGACTCCTAGAAGGTTCCCAGAAGAAGAAATCATCCCCGACCGACAGAGCTGAATAAATACTACGTCAGCGGGTATGCGGTCAACAACGCGGGCTCAAGTGTCCTGCGTCTAAAATTCAGCGAAATTAGCGGAAAATAATAAGGACTGATCTTTAAAACCGAGGAACTCTGTTTTCGTCGAAGGCACTTTCCTATTTCCAAAGGTTTAAAGACGAAAATTAATTTTTGAAAATTTTTAGGGAGTGTACCAAATTTTTGGAGGTTGTTCTGTAAAAGAAAAGCGGCAAGGAAAACGACGTATACGTTATTCAGGTCTGTCTCCCCGACCGACACCCCGGCCGTCTTCCTGGCCCTTGACTTCCTAAGACCTTCAGGACTGTATCGGAAAGACAATGATTTTCGCACATCATTAAGAAAGTCCTTCTAAAAGTACTATTATTTCTTGTTTGATCAAAATTACCTAGCTGATGAAAATAACCAGAGTATAAACTGTAATCAAAATGCAAATATACTCCTCTCCGAAATGGCGGCTAGGGATAAGACTAATCAGAAAATCAAGAAAAGCAAACTGTGAAAGCAATCTAACTGCACAGGAAATTTACGACGCATTAGTCCTGAGTCAAAAATGATAAGTAGTCTTCATTTGGCGCAAGAGTACCTCATGCTTTCAATGTGGTAATCATATAGGATTTGTAAAAGCCTGGAGTTGGACATGGTTTGATACTACTCTGGCTTAAAGATATAATGAATGTAACCAAAATTACAATTCATCGACCCAACGTTTCGACACTCCTGTCTAGTGCCTTCATTAGGGGTGATCTGATCGTTGCATCATGAGCCCCTTTTATGTACTCACTAATTAGCTGCGGTTTTTTTCTGACGAGGTGTAAATAGGCGTCAGGTAGTAAGCTGCCATCATCACGATTTAAAGGAGCGTGGGCGTAGTTGATATGCCAAGCTTCCAAACAAAGGCACTGGTGGTAGGGGCGATTAGTGGTGATAATAGCCTGGAGTTGTTTCACCCGCCGCCAAAATTGCATGTCCTAAAGTCTAACCTCCATCCTTAGACATATGAAACATGGAAATTTCCAAACCATTTTCCCATAACATTGTTTGCACGGAGTTTCTGTTGTTTTACTCTCTGGCTGTAATTTAGAATTGAAATTTATTTATTTATTTATCAACAATATTTTAGCAGAGATGCCAAGTTCAGCATATGCTGGTTTAAATGAGGCTCTGCATAAAACAAATTACAGTACAATTACGTATGATACAGTATAAAACAAATGTATAATATCATAACTATGAGAGTATTTACAAGTAAGTTAATAACTAGAAGTTATTCTGAAATAAGCTTTAAGTGACTGTTTTAAGTACAAAGGATTTTCAGAATTCCGTATTTTGGATGGTAGAGAGTTCCAAGTTTTTGCTCATTATATCGGAAAGAAGACTGGTATTTTGCAGTTTTTGCTAGAGGTAAACGAGTCAGATCTTTTTTCCTGGTATTATAATTATGGAAGTGTCTAGAGAATTTGAATTCGTGTAGCAAGTATTCTGGGGCTAGATTGTTAAGGCATTTATAGACTAACATACAGTTTTGATAGCTTCTGCGCGCCTGTAGGCGCGGCTGGGCCATGAAAATGTGAAATGCAACTCGCTCTCTTTAATTTTCCTACATTCAATGATGTTCGCAGCACGTCTCTGTAGCTTATCAAGGTAGTCTTTCTTTGTGGCACTACATCCATCCCTTACGCAACAACAATAGTCGAAGAGTGGTAGAATCATCGAGTTGAACAGTGTGATACAGGCCTCACGTGGTGAGACTTTATGCGCTCTGCGAAGCATTCCAAGCCTGGATGATATCTTGTTGGCAATGTGATCTATATGCTCGCTCCACGAAAGGCATGGGTCAAGAATAACTCCTAAATGTTTAAAGCTGAAAACTCTTTCGAAGACATTGCCGTTGGCATTGACGGTAAAGCTTGTGGTCATGCGTAGTCTCTGAGTTGTACCGATCAACATTACCTTGGTTTATTTAATATTGAGGAATAGGTAGTTACTTGACAACCAAGTTATAATCTGTTTAAAGGTCTGCGGATAGTTTGGATTCAATGGTGTCGACTTGCTTGGAACTGAAGTATATCAGGGTGTCATCAGCGTCATCAGGGTGTCATTGGTATATCAGGGTGTCATCAGCGTAGAGCTGAACGTTGCAGTGTTTGACTACAGTTGGTAAATCGTTTATGTAAATAATAAATAGTAACGGTCCTAGTATGGATCCTTGTGGCACACCCAAAAGAATTGACTGAGGGTCAGATCGTGTGTCATTAAAAACAATGCTCTGGCTAAGATTTGATAAATAAGCATTGAACCACTGCACTGAAGAACTGGGGAATCCAAAGGACTCCAGCTTCCAAAGTAGGTGTTTGTGATCTAAAGTGTCAAACGCTTTAGAGAAGTCAAGGAAGGCCATCCCTGTTAATAAACCCTTGTCTGAATTGGAGAGAAGGTTGTTGGTGACATCCGTAAGACATGTAGCTTTAGAGTGGAGTGGAAGAAAACCAGATTGATATCCAGATAAAAGCTTGTTCCGCTGGAGATATTCATAAACCATGTGATGGACAGTGCGTTCAAGAATTTTACTGAAGACAGGCAGGACTGAGATAGGTCGGTAGTTTGCTGCATCCATTTTGGAGCCCGACTTAAAGATTGGTGTGACAGTTGCAGATTTCCAGTCAGCAGAAATTGGGCCCTCAGCCAGGCTTCTATTCATAAGAATAAAGGCTGATAGTTTCGAAAGAAATTGTTTGGGGCTGCGTCGGTGGGAGTAACGAAATAATTTGGATATATCAACAAAGTTGAAATGGTAAATTGGCCACCGTAACGATTACAAAAGCTGACATTTCGAGCGTTAGCCCTTCGTCGGAGCGAATGACGAAGGGCTAACGCTCGAAACGTCAGCTTTTGTAATCGTTACGGTGGCCAATTTGCCATTTCAACTTTGTTGATATATCCAAATTATTTCTATTCATAAGGACGGTTAGCGGTTTCGTTAGAACACCACATCCATCTTTGAGAAGGCGCGGGAGAGTGTTTTTAATGCCAGTCGATTTGTTGGTTTTTATACTCTTAAGTTCTTTATTCTATGTGCATACCATTTGAAAATGGTATGCACATGGAATAATACATACAATATACTTTAGAAAAAAAAACGTACGCAGTTTATTACTTAAACAACCTCTGCACGACAGTTAAAGGTTTCGAAGTCCTGTCACGATCTGCTTAGCCGACAAAAATAAAAAGCACTTTAATCCGGCCGAAATTTGGAATCACAAACAAGGCTCGGGTGTGTTAATTTCAGATGTTATTCTGGCCGTGATCTTCCTTTCCGATAGACTCTCTTATAAAGAAACTCGAAAAACGTGTTACTTTTTCAGTTGAATCCCTTGAACAAGCCAAGGACAAAAGTTTATCTCCGTAACTTATGCACTTGATGTGTTTAGAGACACGTCTAAATTACCCAAGGAAAAACCAGATATCAGTGCTCCGAGTAGCGGAGCCAAAAATAAGTATGTATATGCATTTCTGGATGTGAACATTGAGTTAAAATGGATTAGTTGGATAAATAGTCAAAAGTTAGGTGGAGCTGACAGTCTAGTTTGCTTCAATACCGTAAGAAGCAGATGGAAAAGCCTTGAAATACTCGATCTGTGATAACCATGTTCGTCGAGAGAAAAGCTTGTTTGATACAAATCTCTTTAATTTTGTTTATACTGGGGGCCTGTTACACGTCTCTAGTACAGCCATTTTAGGAGCCGCTGAAGTCTGTCATGTCACACAAATAAGCGACTAGGTTGCTAAGCTTCGACTAGGGACGCTGCCGTTTTAAAACTACTCCGATTCACTTGGCCACTATCGCACTTTGGGCAGTTTACAAACAGCTGCTAATTTGGTTATTTTCCTCTCCAAAAAAAAAGTTAAGTTAATATTTGAATGTTAATACTCTAATGATGGCGACGATAGTAATTATGCTTTTCCTTTCTAGGCGAGACGTGCACAGGATTTACTACCTTAATCAAAAGTGATAATCCTCTCCGAATATATGAGAGATATATCAATGACTAGAAAGTGCGCGTAATTAGACGAAAAAGAAGGTTGTCGACGTCGTTTTGGATATTAAAATATCACCTCTGTCGAAACAGCCCCTTCCGCACAAGTGGCCTACAGTGTTCTTCATGTAAAAAGAGATCTCTGAAAGGTTAGCAGTGGGATTTCACTGCTGAGACCTAAAAATGGGAAAACAAAACCATTAACAAGTATTCAAAAGGGTGAAACGACTCACAAATTTGAGTATCTCAAGAGGTTAAGAAGAGACGGCTGGTCGTTCATTTAGAATTAAGTCTTAATGCCATTAACCATCGGCCTTTTCTTGTTACGAAACGTATTAAGTGTATTAGGATGATTTAGTTTATATACACTGATTTTATTCCGGGTCAAGAGAGGACCAGACGAAGAGACTCATCGACTCCCCCACTTACGGGGTGTCATTCTAAAGCTGATCCTTATCAGCCAATTTTGTCCCGAGATAGTATTGACATTTGAAAAACTGTAATACTACTGCTATATACACAGTTCAATTCTTGCAGTATTCCCCGCAGCTTCCTTAGTGTACTCTACTTGCGGTGCTCTGCCAGTACTTACCAGTTACTTAAGGTACTGACACTATTTATACAAAGCGAGTCAGGTACAGTATATATTTTAAATGACGTCAATGCCTTTTTCTGGGCATAGACGATTACTTTTTTCTGGGCATAGACGATTACTTCACACAATAACAAGATCTATATTGGACAAATAAGGAAGCCTTCGACGTGCTCTGTTTTGTTTTAAAGTGTGCAGAAAGCACCTAGAGCACAAAAGAAGTGTAGGAAAAACTCTTGACTACGTCTCGTGTTTCCCGAACACTTATTTCGTGCTTTAGCCACTTCCTGCGTGCTTTACAACAGAACAGAACACAATGGATGCTTCTTAAATTGTTTTACATCTGTATGTAAGATAACTCAATCAATATTATCCTTTACTTGATTGATCTTGATAAAATGAAATACCATATAATAATTTCAAAACTGCAAGGGAGATAAAGAAAGTTAAAACAAACCACAGGATAAATCACGAAAAAAAGAGAGGATTTTTTTATTAGTACCATGAGAAAGAGGTTTGAACCTTTCTGCCTGAATGCAATTTGTTTGTCAAATTTTGCATGACTGTCGAAAAACTAAAATCAAAGAGATCACAACAGCCAATAAAAACAACGGTTTGTGTCATCTTTAGCCAATGAGGACTCCAAGAAAAAGAAAGAAAGCTACCATAAGCGCGGGAAAACGCGGGCGACCAGGTCAAGGTTGGTTATCGTTTGGCTTCTGATTGGTTTAGAGCATGGCCCGGCGACTTTTCTGGACCAATCACAAAAGCAATCCCAGGTTACTTTCTACACTCAATTGAATATTACTCTATCGGAGAGAATTGCAACAGTTGATATTCTCTTGCTCTATCATAGTGGTGATCCACTTGACAAAAGCAGAAAATGATGAGGAGGTAACTCCGCGGCAGTAATGTTGAAAAGATTTCAGGTCAAGGCTACCTTAAGTTTAACTCTCTTTTTGCCAGTACATTTTGAAGTTATTTATAAATTTTAGTTGCTGAGATTCATTTCACTCGTTTTACAACAAGAAACGTATTCTTTATAAGAAAGATGATTGGATCAAGTTGGCTTTAGAGTTTATCATTATTAGAGTGAGAAGGGTAATTCTTTCATTTTGTCGCAAGTTTTTATCGTCAAATGTTATTCCAAGGGTAATTCTGAAATTGAATTTGCTCAGTTGAAAACTTTAAATGACTGTTATTGAATGTGTTAAAGCGCGATATGATTATTTTTTTTGAAAGAATTTCATATACGTAATACTCTCTAAAAAAGCCGCGCGAATCGTGGGAGTTGGTTACTAAACCTCTAAAAAAAATTTACAAGGAGATTACCTTTTCATTGGAAAGATGGAAAACACCCCATTCCTCTGGTACACTCCTATTCGTTACAATAGTTACCTGCGCTGTTCTCTTTAGTCATTTGATTTAACAGGTTCATAATGGGATTGAAAGCTTAAAGGTACAACTTTACTTTTTCTGGATAAACCCATCCACATTGCTTCAGCTCTCTTCTTCTTTAATCTGAGACCTGAGATGACTTTAGATTTATTTATGAGTTTCATAGTTTCTCTGCACGCATTAACAGGCGAAGGTTGTATCATCTGAAAATTGGCTTATTGTTTCTTCTGCTGTATGCCCTCTATTTCACTTCCACAACCGTGGATTGTCTTACCATTTAAGCCGGGATCCCTGCACTCAACATCAATAGCGTAGGGCTCAGAGTACAACCTTGCCGAACTCCCCCTAAAACTTAGAAGCTAGAAGTTCTTGCGTATAGTTTGATTGCATTATACGAAAAAATGAGTGGAAGGTGTATGTGATATCTACATGAACAAACTTGGCCACAACAGGATTGATTTAAGTTATCCGTAGATCTTCCCGAGATCAAAGGAATGATCCTAGGGGGACGGAGAATGATCTTACGAATAAAGCATGTGTAGGTAATTGATTGTCTCTTGTTTAACCATATAGAAAAGCTATGGTTTTCGTGAAAACTGTTATCCTTGGGGAAAAGGTTTGTTGAACATTCGCGTCCTGTTCTCATTTTCATTCTTATCACCTTTGCCTTCCTTCTCTCTCCTCCCCCCACCCCTTTCTAGTTCGCTTCGCGCGAATCGAATCGATCCAAATAAAATATTTTGATCAAGAATGATTATGATTCTTTGATATGAAGCGCTCTGGGTTCCTATTTTAATGTTCTGCAGTACCTTAATGATAGGACTTTTGAATAACCACATAATCAATACTAAAATTTTGCTTTCGTCGCGTCATAAGTCGTGTACTCGAGATCAACTTGAGTGATACCAAAGTTGCCATGAAGCTCAAGTACAAATGGCCTAGGGTGTATGCACCACGTCATAGTAGGCTATTATGTGGCTATAAGAACCTGCTAAAGGTTTTTGTCCCTAAAGTGTACAAAGCGGATTTGAATCACCTGAAATGAGGCGCATTACCTAAGTAAGAGTGACCATCAAACCATCATACATTGCACATCTACACTTTCAACGCTTCCGTGCTCAAATCGCGTGTTCTTGATCTTACTGTCTGTCGACACATTTAAAATTCATAGTTATTTTTGTCTTAGTGATCTTTACATTTTTCTCTGTTGTTAACGTCTATTCAAAGCAAACAAATAGACAACAGATATTTTCGAAAAAACCGTATCTTTTAGGAATCAATATTTCACTAGGTAGGAAGAAAAAAGCCTGATAATTCCACCAGTACAAATTTCCCAGAGGCAATTTGTATAAGGGTGATCCCGCGAGATTAACGAAGAAATCGAGGGATCAGAGCGCTCTACAGATGACTTAAATATAGCAATGCAGCCGCTCCCAGAATCTGCTTTAATAGTGTACTTGTTTGCCAAGTTTAGCGTTGAATTTCATTGAGTGCTGAGTGGTCAGAGCAAGTCAAGCTAATGTGATTGATCATTGTTTATCCAAAAATGTTTATTGAGGTAAAAATAGATTTATCAGTTCCGCTTTGTTATCCTTTCCTAGCCTTACTTGTCGGGAACTTGTTTTTTTTCCCGCGCAAGAAGTCACGCGACCAGTGATTGTTTTCAGTTGCCTCGCCAAGATGTGAAGTTCAGCTTCCAGTTGAAGCTTTGAGTGGATTTCAGTTTTTCTTTATGATTTTTTCGTCAATAAGCGAGTTAGAAATTTTGAAGAGAACTGAATCGGATATTTACACGACGGAATGTATAATCTGATCTAAAGAATGATTTAAAACAGGGCGCCACACTTGGAGTGTGGGTAGGTTTGATGGTTATCGCAATGCCTTGTAGTGAAACCAAAACAATAAAAATGATTGATTGCCTCAATTGCCCTGTAAATATGAAGGATCTGAATGAAGTCATACAAATAAGCTGATTGTTACGTCGAAATGTGATAAACTTCCCATTATTTGACCCGCACAACCCACAACAAAATATTTCAGTTTTTAGTTGAAGTAATTATCAAATATTCAAGTTTTCTAAACTTTAAGATTGTTATCAGGTCTTAACGGGCCAATAAAGAGATCTTTTAAGTATTATTTGAGGTAAAAGTAACCAAGAACTCGTACTGAAAAGCTGCTCCGTTCGAAACCCAGATTTGAATGATCTATTCTTAAATAAGCCCAAGTCGTAATCAAGTACACGAGCATTGCTTTCAACTTAATCGAACGAAGTTTACCAAAGAAATGATGTTCATAATAAACTTGCAAATAGTTTAAACAGCAGGAAAATGCCCCAAACAAGAACAGACATTAATGGAATGCCAAGATCACTTAGCGATGGCTGATTCCTTGCCGTGGTATGTTAGGAGCTTGACTGACGCGCAGGCTTAACATCTTTGAAAGGATTTTAACAGGTGATACGCAATAAACTGGCGGCTTTACACAGCTGGTTCAGCTTATTTGACCCTAAGCTGGTTTTATGAGAATTGGCGACGTTGAGGTTCACAAGAATCACGAAATATGAGAATTCCCAACCGAGAAAAGAACGACTCCCGTGAGCAACCTATGACAATGATGGAATGACTAACTTATTGTACAAGAAGGGGGTGTTGTAAATACACATGCCCTCCAGGTACCTGATTGCTGCCGAGCCATTCATTTTGTATAATGATTCTGCACAGCCTTGGAAAGGCGACCTTGAGCTCTTTGAACGTCACCCCAATTTACCCCAATTGGATCAATTGTCGTCAATTGGATAACTATCAGAACGTCAGCAATGCCAATGTGGGTTTGGTTTACATATTTTAAAATCTAAAAAGAAATAAAAAAAATTCAGAAGGGAAAAAAAAAAGGAAAAAAAAAAGGGAGATAGAGAGGGGGGGAGACTAAGCGATGGTACCTTGCGAACTTCGCTGAGAATGATCGTACAGATTATGGGTCGTGTTTGATAAAGAAAACTGAGATATAACTTGATTTAAAATCAATCAACTGTCGTGTGAAAGAGATGGTTCAGTTAACCGACCTTTCTTAAATTTCTTCTTTGCTAGAACACGAAGAGGGGGTACGTTAGGATTTAACTTTTTCAGGTTAGAGGAGTAAAGGAAGGAGAGGTGGAAGAGGGTATATCAAAATTAACACTGACGTATCATGTTAACACGGTCTATCATGTAACTTGTGGGGCTTACATTAAAGTATAAGGATTGCGATGTTTATCCTTATTCTTAAACAAAACACTTTTTGGTCTTTCCCTTGTAATAACATGACGTTCTTATGGGAATTCATGTGGTTTTCACAGTAGGTACTCAAAAGGGGTAATTTTTTCTATTGCAGATGTATGCAAGAAGCACCATTTGTCAAATCACTGAACGTGTACAAATGGCGCGAGCTTTGGAACTTAGGAGAACTCTTTTGAGTACCTCGGTCTGAGGCCGAGCACGACAACTCCATCGAATGTATATAAAAAGTTTTCTTTTACTTAAGAGTTTAGACATATTTATCTGGCCTCATTCAGGCTAAAACTGGTGTGAATGCGCTATATTGAATCAAACAGTAATCTCTTTAGACCTAAACAGATAACAAATATTTCTTGTACATCCGGCTGAATGCGACTCGCATTGCCAACCTATCTTATGCTCACTCCGATAGCTCTTGGGTCTTGAACAGGGAATGAATATTGTAAAACTGTAGATTTTCTTTAGTTACCTACATTTTAAATTGAGTTAAATCAGGATTCTGGTTGCAAAGTTCACTTGGGAGTCATTTGAGAGCTTCATTGTTCCTTAGCGTACATCAACTGTTTTAATAAGTTCTATAGCCTTTTAGGTCATCGAAAGATCTTGAAAATATTGGTCAAAATGCTCACGTGCTTATGTATACTTGATGAGATATTTTGAGTAACTAGTTTTGCCCGGGCCAATACCAGCCTCTTTGAGGTCTTCCAATTTTTCCGTCAACAAAGCTCTTTTGGAGCTAAAAATAGTATCATGGACGAGAATTGTTTGACATATGGTTTGACACTTTTTGTCTAGCTGATATAGCATATCATTCAGACGTGAATCGGAGATTCAACCAATCTACAGTTCGACAATGATAAGGGTTAGAAACTCTTTGTGAACCTCGAATGATAGAGTTTTGAGTTGACTTTTTTTTCATCAAAGCTATTCCAGAAATTGTCAAAGAGTGGGGTTAGTCCAACCCCCTAGTGATAAAATAGCTATTTTTGACAAAGAATAAAAAATGATTTCCAGGTACAAGTCATATCATTTCGACATCCATGCCTTAGAATTTAGGTAATGAATTGTAATCGAATTATCTTCCAAAGATCCCCTAATTGAGCGCAAATCTCGTGGTTTTTTTTTTTATTATTTACAGTTAAGGTGGCTAAATAGAAAATATGTGAGTGAAGAGTATTTTCACCAAGGGATCAATTCTGCTTTTGATCTTTACCCTCGACCCTAAATATAGCAATTGTTTTGATTGGCGTTTTTCAATCGTGTTGATTCGCGACTGTGCGACCACAGGAAACCTGACACATTGATGGGTATCGAGTAGCGGTAAGAACTAATGCAGATCATATACGAGGGCGACAAAGCCACTGAGTTTAGCTTGAGTAATGGCTGTGTTATGGCGTTCCATGGCGGTGTTTCTCTCGCTTCTAAGCATCGTAGAAGGATGGTCATATTCGAAAAACCGTTGTGGGCCATGTGTATGTGAGCTGAACGCGCGGGGAGAAGTTGACTGTACAAGTAATAACTTAACTGCCATTCCTGCTGAAATTCCTCGCAATGTTACTGCCTTGTAAGTTACAGCATGCTCCTTCATCGATTGATTTGTTTCAGTGATAAAGTAAAATGTTATGTCGTTCTCTCCGGCGCCGTTATGGTAATATCTGCAATGTTTGTTTCAAAGGCTGTCACATGTATGTTTCTCTCTTGAGGGTGTCAAGGAAGGTTAAAAATAGCGAGATGTCTTCCCAAGATCACGTACTGAATTTGATTTACTATTCTAGGTCAACTGCCTGCCGTAAGATATGAAAATATAATGTCCAGCTGGCCGATATATACACTTCCGTTAGATTCGAATATAATTTCATGGTTTTCCTGAAGCATCGACAGACCGAGTTCGCGAGAGATCGAAAAATTGTACAGTTATCTCTTTATATAGCATGTAGGAAAGGAAGAGTTAAATGATTTTTCAAAACTACGAATCTGCCAAGAAATTTTGACTGTTTGGATAAAGAAGATACCGCTAAAATTAGAACGGGACGCTGATAACGGAGAAGAAAGGATAACACGATTGAAAGAAATTTAAAGCTGGTTCATCTGAAGAAAATGTTAGAATCCTCTGTAAGGCTTTGCAAAACGAACAATATTATTTGAAACATGGCTTGATCTAAATTTGGTTTAAGTTTAAACGAATAGATATCTCCTGGAATGAAACGTTATCGCATCAGTTCGCTACTATTACTTTTAACACGCACTTGAGCTAAAATCATGATTGAATTTTTACCATGGTTTTAAACGCGCCTGTCGAGCCTAGTTCACATCGCAGTAACGAGGAGCTAACCAAAACCAATTCGATCCAGAATATACAAAATAAATTAATCAAAAAAATATACGTCGATTCATAAACACAACTCTCTGCAGCAGTTTTCGTCTAGAATCTCAGTAAGTGCACCTCTGTGCGATGTTAGAATGTGATTGTGTCGGCCTTTCCTAAGCGGGATCATAATTATTTGGTTGATTTTGTACCCTTTGACATTTCGCTATGTCTTTTCAGCGATTCTATGTCTGCCATATATTACACATTGCAGGCGCCGCTGAAAATTATCAAATAGCAAAGCTAGACAAGGATTTTTTGTTATCTTGACCTTGAAAGGGATAGAAATTTCTTCGGGAAAAGTAGAACTCTCGTAGTGTTCCTGAATGCCGGCGCTCACGCTGTTGAAAGCTTCGTGATAACAAGCGAGGCAATTCCAGCTGTCTTAATGTGTTTTATTTTTTGTGCTATGCGATAAATTTACTCTTCGGTCACTTAAGATTGTCACATCGTCAAATACTTTGTTTATTTCCCTAATCCCGAGTGCATATTCTCCATTTCAGAGATATGAGTCACAACATGATAAGCGAGCTCTACGACTCCATGTTTTCAAAGTTTCCCAATCTGACTAAACTGTAAGTATAGCTGTTTTAATTCACTTTGTCTAGCTGGCTTGATAGGGCACTCTTTGTCATCAAAGTAGAAAATTAAATTAAAATAACTGTCCGGCCTCTCTTAAACAGACATGTACCCACTACGCTTGTGTTTCGTGATAATGCGTTTATATATATATATATAAAGTGTGTGAACCATGTCAACAATTATTCTATGATAAATTATTTTACTACAGAGGAGTGGAGGGTCTAGGAATGTATGGTAGCTTTCCCCGATTTTAAGCGTTCTTTTGCAAAGCTGAGTTTCCCAGTATTTCCTTTTGTCAACATCGAAGATATAAATTTCACGACCTCTTGCTGGGTTTAGGCTGTGAAATGGGATAGCTGAAGGGTCAAATAAGCATGGAACGTACTAGACTATTTCAGCTGCAAATATGAAATGACTCAGTCTTGACGATTTCACCATGTGTAGCTATATAAATGACTTTGTTTGCAACAGAACTATTTTTGTTTTGCTAAGAATTTCCGAAACAGCTCTCTATCTCCCTAAGTTGAGATTTTGACAAAGGAACTTTGTTTTGCCTTTTTAATTTTAGAAGCCCGTTGTTGATTTTAGAGCTTAATATTGCCTATTCCCCCGGCTTTAAAATTGTTTTCAAATGCTCTACTTTATTTTGAAAAGAAAAAAATAACATCCATAGCATTGCTGAAGGAATAATACCCCAGGCTCCAACTTTGCGAATTTCATCGTTTTGCCTACTTAACCATTTTTCGGCGTTGTTAATTTTTCACCTCCGATTCACTTAAATAGCGCGTGTTTTTCGCATGAAACTGGTATACACGTGTTGATAATAAAATCTACTGTCCATTTTTCTTTCAGTCGTGTCAAATCACATAATCAGAAGTATAATTTATTGTGATCACCCAAATTGGATCAGGCCCCTTTTCCATCAGGTTAAAAGTATTGTAGAGTCACCCTACCTTATCGATGGCACATACTTTCAGACGACGATAGATGTAGGGTCTAATTTGCTAATACACACCTATAAACCTTTCCGCGTGAAAAAAGATGCTTGGAAAACAATTTGCTATTGTATTCCGTTTTTAACTCAAAGCGGTATAAAAAAGCACACTTTGTTGTCATTATTCGTGGATAGTGTTTTGAAGAATCTTTTCTGATTACTTGTTTGTTTGTGTTTAAGTTTTTTTTTTTCGCGAAAACGTTTGTAGAACAGATAAGGTTTTTTACGTCTGTTTAAAAATAACCTTCCAAAAATGGCACCACAGTTTTATAAATATACAGGAAAAAATCAATTTTAAGGGCTCCTCACGTCTGCAGGAAATAGTTTGAGCATAACATCACCAGAGAACTGAGGAAGCAAACTTTGTCTTAACCGCAACTGGGATAACAGGTCTTTTCAAGTGACAACTGTTTTTTAAACAAAAGCGGGTTCGGATATGCGAAAAATGAATGTAACACCTTCTAGTTCTTCACTTTGTCTTCCAAACAACCAGTTAAATCAATAGTTGAAGTTTGATATGACTCATTAAAAAGTTTTTAAACTTTTACTTGTGGTTATAAGCCGGAAGCGGAGGCAGCCGTTCGCGTCTCTGTTTTGATTGCAAATAACGCCTTTTAGTCGGGGAACATGAAATTCATTCGAAAAATCACGAAATTGGTTAGTTTGGTAGAAAGAAAGGCGGACTATTATTGCATAATGAATGAAAAATTTCAAATTCTGCTCTTCACTCCTTTGTCTCTTTCCATAGTACTTCTTAACAGGAAAATATTTGCTGGTATTGACCGCGTTGGCGTGCAAGCTGGAGATATACAACTTCAACTTTAAGTGTGAGATCAAGTGGGGGTTACTCAATACTAGCGATCAAAGGGTCTTCACTTTTTAAACGCTGTAAGGATCTATTCAATTCTAATGAAAAAATTTTCTTTCATATGGACTTTCCATAGTGATCATTCCAAATACCAAATTTCTTGTTTTTATATGAATTTCAACGATTTGTTTTTCAGTGTTGATTTTCGCCTGATCCTCGTGGGATGTCAAATCTCTTATCGGCTGAGAACCGATGGTATCTTATTTTTGCTAAACGCTTTAAACTTTAATCTGCTTCTCGGCCTAATGGAGAACCGTTTACATAGAAGCAAGTTCTCGAAATAGCAGTTACACTGCACGCAATGTTGCTGGGCAGAAATTTTGATACTAGAAACTCCGTTCAATTGAATTAAAAGTTTAATGCGACAATTCAAAAGCGTTTTGAGGATAACCCTGTTTGACAAGAGTTTTAAAATCTCGAAAATACTCGCTTTACTTGACAAATCTCCACAGACGAACTGACGGCCGTTTAAGAGGGGGGTTCATAAGTCAGCGTCTTTTATTAGCATTTTTGTTTTCTCACCAAAGCAACAGACAATTTTAAGACGGACGGCCACTCAAGTTGTTGAAAATGACAATTTACCTTTCCATTTGCTTTCAAGGTCGGTAATCTGTTAGAATTTAAAGTTAGACAAAGGAAATGATAATGGAAGGACCAAGATGTGTTTCAACAGTTTGGCAATTCTTAATGGTGTAGAAAAGATATATTTAGTACAAGTTTTCTGGTAAAATCACGAAGAAAACAGAAGGTATGAAAAATGCCGTAGTACGGAAGGGTGAATAACAGAATAGTTTTAAGGAAAATATCCAGAGAAGCAAATCCGGCGTTTTTATTACGGAAACCTTCAAATGAAAAAATGTCAAGTGATATTTAGTCCAGTTAAATAATACAGTAAAGAGGACAAGCGGAGAATTTGGGAAACATTTCCGTTTGATTTCAGCTGAAAGCAGAAAACTTTTAACTTGACAAATGTCTAACGGCTCCAGATAATAAAAAAAATACTACGGATTTAAAATTAGGTAACATTAATCTACTTGCTGATACCCCAATGTATTGTATAAGTCGATGCAATCTGTCATGCATATGGAATATTGCAGATGGCATATTGCATATTATCATTGGGCGTGGTGATTATAAATTTGGACATTTTTTGGAACATCGTCAAGATCTTGAAAAATTCTTTCTGTCCTAATTAATGGATGATGCTCACACGATGAAATAAAACCCATTAACAGAATGAAAAGAAAATTTCTCGGTTGGTCATTTGTGGCTGGTATTTTTAGAAGTTAAGTCGTTGGCCTTATATATCACATTGCAGATATTTTAGGTTTGTACAGCGTTCTCTAGGTTCGTTTGTTATGCAATTGTGGAGTGTTAATGAGGAAATACAAAGAAAATGGAGAGCAGATCTATTTTCATAGTTACACAGGAAATTGATATCAACTCAGGGTATTAGATCATCGCCAAAGAGGCAAGATTCGGATATAAAATCTGGGTTATGGACCACGCGTGCGAAATTTATTGTTCTCTAAAGTGCCCTTCCAAGCCATCAGCCTGCGTACGTTCAAAACAAATGAGGAGTCTTTTCCTTTTATGCGCATTTGATCCTGTTCTGCTTAAGAGTGACTGCATGTTAGTTCAAGCGCCATACATCGATCGTCTCCTTAGTTGTGCAAACCAAAAAGACTCACATTCAAGTACATTTGAGCATGCATGTCAAACTCGTTATACACTAGGTTCCCAGAGAACAATGAATTACGCTCATACAAAACTTTACGTATCAATTCCAAGAATCTCATGCCCTGAAAAATTCCTACATTTTCGGCGATTTGTTACCATATTCATCTGCTATTGTTGAGAAGAATTCACCAAGGTTGGCCATCATTGCAAATTTACAACGTACATAAATTTCTTTATCAACTGATGAATAAAAGTAACCCGAACATTATCAGAGATAATTTATATCAGAGAGAATAATTATGATCGGGACTACAAATGTATAGACACCAACACAAAGTTGATGTGTCTAGAATAACAATTGTCGATGAAGAATTCCAACTTTCCGGGAATGTACGAAAAGTTCTCTCTGTTCCGATATCTGTTTTTCATTTGCGCTGTAGAATTTCGGTGGCAGATAAAACCAGTCAAATAATTAATTATTACAGTAAATTTCTTGTATCTGTTTCCTTATTATATATTGTCATTCCATACTCACAACAATGAATCGCGAATAGAATTTCCTAACCGGATTTGTTCAGTCGGGTTTCGGTACAAAAATTCAATATGATGATAGTTTGAAAACTTATTTATAACATCGTTTCCTAATGATGAGAATGATAATAGTAATGGAGAAAATGAAATAAGTTTCGTTACAAATGACATTTTCTTTTTTTCTCGTGAAGCGTGAGACTAATTTTCTCCTAACAAAAAATGTAAAGTCTTTTCAGTGTAGTAACTAGAAATACCGAAAAGTATCGACAGCAAGAAGTCTTTCAATCTGGCTGTTTGACTTTTGGATGAACGACGAAAAGAATTAGGTGTCCACTTATTTCCACTCACCGGCTTTCCTTTCGTAAAACATTATTTTTTCAGACAGCTTTGATGACTGAGACATGGAATTGCATGTTTGAAACACAAGACAACCGTAAACGTACGTGATGTTTGGCAGACCAATTTTTTTCCTCTGAGTAACCCTTGAAGAAGAAACAGAAAGGAAATTTGCATAAAAACTCGAGGTATAGGTTGAGATCAATCAAAAGAAAATAATGGGGCCCATTATTTTTTCTTGGATCGATTTGATAACAAATCTGTTTAAAGTGAGGCTCATATTCGTCGTCTTTCCTGTTCTCTTGCCACTTGAAAAAAATGTAACATTAGAAACTTGTTTCATAAACCTGGTCTCTTTTTCGAGCTCTAACAAGACTAGTTGCCTAATAAACTAGCGTAATCATCGTGTTGTTTCTTACATTAATTTCAGTATAGAGGAAGATTAGTTGGGATTTTAGCGACAAACAGGATTTAATTATTTTCTCTTACAACGCTCGCTGTAGCGAAAACGTCGTAATTATAGTTGCACCCAAAGAAAATTTTGACACGTAACGATATCAAGAGTCAGGGAAAGAAATTGATTGCACCGGATAACAATACTCTAGTCTTGGAGTGCCTACTGGAAAACCTCGACTGTGTGATGTATAACAATCGTTTGGCCCCGGCTATCTTCATGGAGTCTTAATAAATACTCTATTTACGCTCTTTAGCTCTTTAGTTTTTTTGGTTGAGTGGGACATTTTCTTACTTTACATCTTAGTACACAAACAACCAGCCACAACTAAATGGTGATCTTCCCAGAAGACTGGATGCGTTTTATTAGCCACTACCTTTTCAATACTACGGTCACATACCATGCAAAAGTTCGTTGCTTGAATTGTACCAATTTGCCATGTGGCTTCTTCGTATCATGCATTTATTTCTAGGGTCAAAGACAGCCGTATTTTCCAGCAAGCCAAAAAAATTTTCTTTTAAAACACGTTCAGTATTCCGAAAAAATTCGATCTATTTACAACATCTGCAATTGATAAAACCCCCGATGTGAGAGATGACGACCGCTCGCCCGTTTCCGTTCATTATGCAATTGTATTGACGATGTGTTGAATGAAGAACGCGTTGAAACATACCAAAAATGAAATCAAACCTATTTTTAGTTTGTATATCAAACTTTTTGGTCATGTAACTTAGGTTTGAATATAAAGTACGGGCTCGCCAAATGTAATATTTTTCTTAATGATTTGTAGTGGTACATTGAATTTCCTGAGAGTTGCTTAGTTCACCATCATTCTTGTCTGGAAACATTCTCTCTCACTCCAGAAACAAATTTGGTTGCCTATTTCATATTTCTAAATTTAAAGATTTTCCAGAAGTATATTGAAGAGTAATGGTTTTTAATGATCGACACTTGATGTATCTTTGGTCTTCCTTTTGTCCGATTGACAATGTTAGTGATGTTTTTTTGGCGTTTAACGATTTCCTTTATCATTACTTGTTGAAGCGGCTCAATGGGATTTAATATTCCTTATTTGAGTGTACATTTGAAATCGTTAATCCCCTAAAGGGGATTAACAGAAGGCAGTTTGTAGAAATCGCGTCTTCTCGAGAGGAAAAGATGTCCTTTTTTAGGAACTAGGGGAAACCAGAAACGATTCATATTGCCTCCGGTCTCCCATGAACTTGCTTGTAGAGTTACTGGAACACCATGGATATTTGAATTGATTGGAATGGTAAAAATTTACCACTAGTACAATTGTCATCTTTAATGCGAATATCAAATCTGATAGGCTGAGCTTCCATTGAAATATATCTATTAACCATTAGTTCACCGTAATGACTGCAAATCAAAGTTCTGTTCTGTATTCTCCTAACACTGTTTGCCGTTTGAGTCTGGGTTTCGAGCTGCTTAAGTAATATCAGCAATTAAATTTTCGCCTAGAATTAAAATTATATAAAGAGATAGAACAACGACCGAATTACACTAAAGCGTCACCGCAGAGAAATTGGCGCCTAATCAGGAGTATTTTAATCTAATTGTTTCATGAAACTGTTATCATTGATCAAATTTATCCGAACCTCAATACTATTCTTGTCAGCATAAGGGTAAATTTGCCCTGCTTTTACCCGATCTTAATTAGTTTATGAGCTTAGTGATATATTTGGTATTAATTAAAAGATCTTCGTGAGTAGATCAAACTCGTTGCGGTTACCGAAATCTTGTGGCCAAGCTGGGCGGATAAACTTATCTAATGACTTGAATTTCTCGTGAGAATGTTCTCTTGAGCTGGTCCGCTCCCTCATAACGTGATTTAACATATGCTTAAGTTAATTTTGGCTTATACTTTGATTGTTATCTTTCGCGGACCAAGGGGCATTCGCACTAAAATCTACGAGATTGTGATAAGGCCTCTAGATTCACTGTGCGTTTTGTGTTGTGTTTGACCTGGTTGTTGAAAAAGGACGGCCGTTTCGCGTTATTGAGGCGAAGAACAAGTCCGTTGACCTCTATTACTACCAGGAAAGACTTTCCTCCTAAACATGTCAGGATGTATTGGCCATACTGATTGTTTGTTAATCTAAAAGTGGTTTCGCACAAGGTTAAGGGTTGCTGCCCAAGGGCGTTAGGAGCCGAATGACTGGAGTCAACAGGTTAAACTTGAGATCGGGGCCAGTTGAAGCACTTTTCTACTGAGTGATATTGGGTTGTTGAATAAGGCTGTTATGGCTGAGGTTATTACTACTATTGACTGAGTATCCGGACTTAGAAATGTCAAATATCAACACCTTTGAATACTCGCCGAATGAATGTCTGTTCTAAGCTTGAAGCCTCTGTAGGCTGAGTAACGACTATTTCCGCTGGCAGTTTTTCTACAATGTATCATCACAAGTAATTCCCTTAGATTGTTTTTTGACAATTTTCCGATTTGTTATACAGTATTTGAAAAATCTTTTCCAAGCTCGTTTCGAAATTAAATAAAACAATTGAAAAATAAATCGAATTTAGTAACAGGGTTTCTTCGTCCACTGTACCTAGATCGAACAGTTCCATAACCTTCTCATCCCTGTTTCAATAAAAATCATTTCGCACTATTCTCTTTGATTTCATAAAATCGTTTTAATGTATTTTTTTACGGAATAACTTTATAGGGTTTTAACGAGTGCCTTGCTGTAGAAAAAAAAGCTTCGCAGGCATTTTGTAAGACAGTAAAAGTTTATAGTTGATAGATTTGTGTGATCAAACTCAAACCTTAAGTTGTTTTGGAATATTCTGTACTAAGAATTCGAATTTCATTGATCTCATTATGTTGCGATATTAATAAGCTTTTTCTCAGGCTGACAAAATTACCATCAATACAGTTTGAACTCGGAAAAAAAAGCAAAACGTTGTTTCGCTAATCCATGATTTAATCAGGCAAAAATGATAAACCAAACAGAAGAGAGAAGATTAACGCGTTTGACAAAAGGAAAGACTGACTTGGACATCAAAGCTAAATCTTCAAGTTGCCGACAAATTTCAAGAGGCGTTAGGCATCTGACAGGCTATCAATTCATGATTTTCACCTATTCTTTTCTCACATTATTACAATTCTTCTATTTTCAAGAGAAATTAGCAGCTTACGGCTATTTTTAACTATTAATAAAAATGAAAGAAAGCCGATAGGCATTAAATTACCAATTTAAGATTTTAAATCTCTGCGCCTTTTTATTGGGACTTATTCGATGTTTTTTTTTTTTTATGCAAAGTTTAAAAGTAACGTGGCGATGTCTCACATGATCATATAGAATTCGAATTGTCTTCGATTTATTCTGAAATGATGGAACCCATCACTGTTTTACCTGGTTTGTTGTGGTTCGAAAAACATAAGGAGTCATCGTGTTCCAGGAGCTCTGGTTCAAGAGAGCCTTTGTGGGAATTCTTCTTTGAAAATATAATAGTATCATTTCTGCTGTGATAGACATCTAGGTCCTAATAATAGTCTTTACACGTTATTATTAGTTTTTATTGAGTAAACCTTTGCGTTCATGTTCCATTTCTTGTCTTGTTTTCCTAAAAAAGGCCTTTCTAATTTGAGTGCATTGAACAAAGTATCTATGTACTGTTGTCATGTATTAGTGTCAGTCATCTTGCAAAATAACCATGCTACAGGGAATTCTTCCCCATTAAGGCTCTGATATTGTCTGATAGGAGAATAAAATCGTGTTCAAAAGTGTTTATCAAGGTCTATTTTTTTTGTCAACTAATGAAGGGTAATCACACGCAATTTTATAGTAAGCTAGATCACATTAGATTTACTTAATCCAGATGTACTCCTGAATGAGGACACTAAACAGATTCCCATCATTCTAGAGGATGCGTTTATAACTTTCCTAGTGCGAAATTTATCATGCTTCAGGTAGAGATCTATCGATTTATCCTTAGGTTAAGCGACTGGTGTGCAACATGCCATCGGGCGTTCTTTTCCGGTGGGGGCGCTAAGCCCCAGGAGGGAAATGTCGGCGTGAGAGAAAAAAGAGAGAACGCCTGATCGCGTGATCTCACTTCCGCTGGCTTACGTTTAATGTTTTTTTTTTTTTTTTTTTTTTTTTCCATGCTCTAGTCTGATCGCACGTGAAAGAAATAAAAATAAGATTGATAACTCTTAGGCAGGATGGAGCTATAGTTTCACTAAAGGTGGCCTCATCTTTATAATCTGAAAAACTATAAGCATCCGGGAGTCAAGAGCACTCCGCTATCTTCTCTTCAACCGGAAAGACGCGATTATTTTTTTAAATAAAAAATGACATTCAATTCTTCAAAATTATTAGCTTACCAGTAGGGGTGTTTTGAGCATGGGAGGCTAAATTAAATTTGCAGTGTCATGATTTACCAAACCCCCGCTACTTGTTTTAAAATTTAGTTTTAATGTACCCTTCTCGTGTTCTTTCATCGGTGGTGACTGTTCTGCTAAGGTCTGTGTGAAGTGAAAGAAAAAGCGACTCTGAAGTCTAGTAAAACTAGTTGCTTGACTTGTCTAACATGAATTCGATATCCTTAGGTAACCCATAAAGTCTTTATTTGTGGCGATCTGTTCCATCGCATTAACCGTCTTCGCTGCTTTCCGGTTTTTAGTGTCTTCTTCCCTTTGTGGTTTTTCTATTTTTCCAGTCTGATAATGCGTGGTTTCCTACCCAAAAAGATCATTTTTCTCGCCCTAGAAAAGACACGAAATATCGTGAGGTAACCAGTTATTTGCCTACTGTTAGCCGGCTAAAAGAAGCCGCCTATCCGTGACGGAGAATTAATTCTGTCAAGCAAAACTAAATGATACATGGAGTAGGGAATAGCACTTATACGAACATCCGGCATTACCATAGTCTCGATGAGAGATGCCGATAACAGAAAACATTTTGTTTCTGAATGTTTCTGAAAATGTCCAGATAACTTCCTCAAAGCTTTTACTTAGGGTCATCTTAAGTCAAAATTACCACACACGCTTTCACTCTCCCGGGAGGTATACAGAAAACACATAATCATTTTAATGGACTTAAACATGTTTAAGAAAACAACGTTAGAAGAATTAATCGTTGTTGCAGTCTTTTTTCTACTTCAAAAAAGCATATTAAGCCTAACGTGATAGCGAGGGTTCTTTTTTTTTTTTTTGATGACCTACTTGCGGCATGTTTAGTAATTAAAAAACTTAAGTGTTCCTCGAACTCTCTCATTTTAGACAATGAAATTATTGTGCGTCATTAATTTGTCATGCTCTTGAGGGAATTTATTAAAAACTTGTAGCGTAAAGGCTCTTACTGGGTTAAAAATACCGATAGACGGAATGTTGATTTACTTCATGTTGTTATCACGTGAAAGGGAGAGTTTCGGCGGACTCAGTCAAAGATCAGATCCAAAACAATAATATCCGGCGACAAAAAAATACTAATGAGATCAAATTTTTATCCAGAGACAGAGGACACTACAAAGTTAAAATTGTCATTTGAAAACCCTCCTGCGAGAAAAAAGGGTCATTGAAAATAAAAGAAAAGATGGTTGTCATTGAATTGAGTGTATCGTGTAATATCATTACAACAATTAGTTGAATCGAGACTCCTAGTTGAGACAAGTTACAACATAAATCAGTGTGAGTGAAATAACTTTTTCTTGATTTTTTTTTGTTTTTTTTTTTTGTTTTTTTTGTTTTATCTCTGATGGTCTCTGTGCCAGCTCCTGAAAAGTTGTGTAAAAAATTATAATGGCGTATGAATGCCACGTGGATCTAAGTCAACGGTGTTGTTGTTGTTTGAAAGAGTTACTGGGACAACCTGTTATATATTACAGTGTACATAAGGATTTACGCGCAATAATTACTAAGTTGAAAGAGGATGAACACATCAGACCACGACCTTACAAAAGAGGTTTATTTCGGTGGCAGTCAGGTCACTGAACGCGCATGATCAAAGCACTGGGAAGTACTGAGACTTACAAGAAATCAGAGCTCGTGCCGAAAGACAAAAGTAATTCAGTTTATTAGATTTGAACTCTCTTTTGTGTTTTGCCACACAAGACGCTTGAGACAACTTATGTACGTGATGCGTGTCATAATTTGTAACCCAGAGTATGGCTTTTGACGCAATGAATGGGGTCCTTTTTGGCTTATTAGTAGCATTGCCCTTACTAGAAGGAGGAGAGCTGGGCACAAATGGATAATTTACAAAATGAAGCGTGTAGGAAAAACTGTCCTAAATGATATCTGTTAAGAGCACTTTTTCAAAAGTTTTACTGTTTAGTTTTGTTGCTAAAACGAAGCTGTATTTGCGAAACCAAAACAGCCTAAAATTCGTGTAGAACAAAGAATAATAATGGCTTGGACCTCAAAGTCAAACATATCATGCAAATATGAAACGAAAATATTTTTTTAAAAGCGGAAACTTTGAAACATTAGAAATTGTTTTCTATAATCCTTGTTTCCTTTCGCATGTGGCAATGCTTCTGTCTACAATTTGATTTGTGGTCCTGATTCAAACCCTTCGTGTCATTTACCAATCATAATCGGACGCCGCAAAAAAAAAAAATCAGCTTTATTTTAATGTCGAAAACAGCATCGATTTCACCACCCACACGGTTAGCGGTGAGACTTAGAAATGATCAATGGTTTTATCTTAATTGCCGAGTTAAGCTTTACGAAGGACACGATTTGGGTTAAAAAAACTCAGGAAGTTTTAAACTGGACTAGCATTCAAAGGAGCTTGGTGTTGACTTTATCTTCAGATTACAAAACATCAGTTCGTTAAGAAAAAAAAGGAGACAAATTCTGAAACCAAAATAGAACAAAGTGGTTAAAAATGGGGCAGAATATCTCAAAATTGTTAAAAGAATTGCAAGCTAAGCTCAAAAGATGTAGGCATAACTTTTCAATATGCACAAACCATGCCGATGCTTGTTCAAAAGAAAAAAAAGGAAGAAAAACTGCTCATCCATTACAAGTGCATTAAGCCAGTTCGGCCGCCGAAGCGAATTTGAAAAACGAAAGTTTTAAGTGTGAGCCCATGGTCGGAGCAAATTCTTTCATTTGTCCGCTGACGCAGCAAAACAGTTTCTTTAGAAATTGTTTAAAAAGTCAGTTCAGATACGAGTGAATGCTCGTCCATAACTAGTAATTCCTTACAACGAAACTGCCCTCCAAAATATATCTTCCCTTCGTGTCTCTTCCTACCCTTTTGGAAGGAAAATTCTTTGACTTTTTCAGTTCTAAATTCTCATTTTTCCTCGAATATGATTTCGAAAGCTTCTACCTGGTCTTATGCACGTTCAAAAGCATAATGTCCCACGTTTCTCCAATGCGTCGGCCATTTATAAATACATTGAGACAATTTTTGAAGTAAAATCCCACATCGCCTATGTTTAGTTTAAATGGGTACCAAACAACTTTCACGGCGAATCTTGACTCCTCACAGGTTATTTTCCATGGATTAGTAACACCAAGTTAGTCAAGTGAACGAGCTCTAGCTCCGGTATGCCGTGAAGGGCATTTTTAGTAACGTTTTATTATGCTTTTTCTTGTCCTTTTTTATTTTTTAGGACTTTGAATGGAAATAAACTGGATCGTGTACACCCTAACGCCTTTAAAGGACTCAAGCACCTCGAGAAACTGTAAGTTCTCGTTACCTCCGAATAATTCCTCGCTCATTATTTGCCTGTGAGGCAAATCGTTTACTCGACATTTATGATCTGAGGTGCAACGAAAATTATTTGCTATCAACCTCGTATATTCTCGCCTCTTAGGTCACTTAAAGATAACAACTTAAAGATTTGTCCAGAATTTGGAGTTCATCTGAAATCCTTAAACGAACTGTAAGTACTTGAAAACCATGTCGAGTTTGATCCACTTATGGTTAATGTCAACAAAATCTGGTCACAATTTCAAAAATTTCGTTTTTTTGTTTTTTAGTCGGAGAAAGCACTAAAATTTAATTTTTTTTCCTTTTTCTTACAGATATTTAACCGGAAACAAAATGAATACCATTGATGCTGGGGTTTTCAAAGGCGTTCCGAGAATTGAGCACCTGTAAGCTGAAAGGATTGTTATGTGGTTTACAGTTGCATATCCATTTCTCGACCCTTTCATGAATTAATTTATATTGTCGATTCTTGCTGCCGTATATTGACGTTCATGAGATACATTTTTTTTTCAACTTTGGTATAAAAAAACTTCCCATTTAAAAGAGCCTCGCAACTATATTTTGAGTCCTTTCTTATCGTTGCTTATAACTCCATTACTTGAAAAGAATTCCAAAATGTTAGCTGACAAGACGCAAAAGATTTAATTTTCAAGAAATTCAGGTCAGTTGCGCCATATTCAGGTAAACTTGGCCCCAGTCCGGCATTTGTTGAACTCTACCCTTTTCAATTTTTTTTTCTAAAGTATCTGTATCAGGAGTCCTTCGTATGTACTTAGCGTTTTAGATGACTTATTAATATTTTGCAATATCTGTACTTCTATGTCTGTTTTTAGCTGGCTTGATAACAACAACCTTACAGAAGTCCCAGCAGAAGCTTTGGAAAGTCTAAAAGAACTTCAGTATTTGTACGTTTGTACTTTATTTGAGGAAATTCATCTCCTTGGGTGATTTTGTTCTTCCTCCGTTTAACAGTTAAACGGCAATTTAATGCTCCTCTTTCTCTTTTTTCTTTTCAGGAATCTCGAGTCAAACAGGATTCGCATAATAAGAAACAGTTCTTTCCAGATTCAGTCCAAGCTTGAGACGCTGTGAGTATCTAAGTCCTTCGAGATTATGATTTAAAAGGTTAAAAAAAGTAAAAAGAGGACTAAAGGGGGGGGGGGGGGGTATTTAGGGTGGGGATTTTCTCCCTAAAAAGGATAGTGGCCTCGTGTATTTCTGGCGCTGAGCACTAAAAGGCTCATAAGTCATGAGTGGAAGTTTTAAATGGAAAGAATTCCTCCATTTAAGACAAAGTACAGAATTTAAGTTATATTTAGTACCTTTTCGTGAGACAGACATATCCTCAGATCATACTGATACTAGCAAATATGTTGACAGCTGTAGAGAGCTACAGCCAGTTGCAAAGTAGTTGTGATTTGTTACCGCGACATGGGATAAACATTCACGTTGCGATCCAACATAATGTATCCCCCTCCCCCTCCCCCCCCCGCGCAATGTTGGTAGCTTAGCGGTAATATGTACAAAACTTCGATGAACAATATTCAATTGAGGTAGGGGGGCAGCGTTTTTTTTTTGTTATTTTTTTTATTTTTTGGCACTCAATTTCTTTTCTGCCATTTGATGAAGTCAGTAAACGCACCGTTTGCTCAAGGTGTCTCGACATTTTTGCAACAGGTTGTAGTACACTAACACTTACTCATTTTTCTAGGACAGACAAAGAATGGAATCTTTTCATATCGTTTTCCATTCATCTTACTTTATATCTTTAATCTTCTTTCTTTTATTTCGTGTAGTATATGTTTTCGTAATGAAATAAGTGAGATCGAAGACGACGGATTCAAAGGGCTGGACTCTTTGGAGTATTTGTGAGTACATGCGAACATTGTAATGATTTCACCTTCATTTTTTCGAGATTTAATTATTGGTTGAGTAGTAGAATAAGTACAAGGTATACCTAATAGAAATGTGATAAGAACTATACTTCCGTCTCAAGAGCGCATTTCTTCGTACGGTTACTTCTACAAAAGTGGTAATGTAGTAAATGAGCGATAAAGAGGCTCCATCAACGAATTAAGCTCAGAAAATGTTTTTCTTCTTCCATGATTTAGACACTTGTCAAATAACAACCTCAGCCAAGTACCTGTTTCTCTCAAAGATGTCAAGGAACTTTCCTTTTTGTAAGTATTTTTCGCTATTCATATCTTGTTTTGGTCAGGCACAAACTATGAAGTGAGTCTGGGAAGTCTGTTTGGCGTACTTACTGTATGCATGACGTCAAGCTCCGTCTAGGCATCAAGCATTACTTCAATATTTACTTACTACAAGTGCCTCTGAGGATCATTCGTAGTGCAGTTTTGGATTGAGTGTCGTAAAACATAAACCGAAAAAATCACAACGACCAATTAAAGGAAAGGAAAGGAACAAAACCCTACAGAGCCAATGAGATCTCCAAGTAAAAAAAAAAACAACAACAACAACCAAACTGTCTAAAACGCGGGAAAACGCGGGTTTCCAACTCGTGATTGGTTTTAGTTTTGATTCTGATTGGTTGAGAGAGTGGCGCGCGTCTTCTGGCTGTCACGGAACAAAAAAATCATTGCAATCCGGATTACTTACGACATTCAATTCAAATTGCTCTAAACTCTTCTCTACAAACATGTTTCATTCAGTATACTATTTTTTAACTAACTAATTATTGTTTAAAAGGGTACTGGTTTTCAAGTAAAAATAAAGCTTTAAATTAATCTTTTATTTAACTTTAGGCAGGTTAAAGAGACAATCAATCCTGCAGTTGTCCACATCCTGCGCTCACAACTTGAGTTTTTATTTTTCCTTTTAAACAGGGACCTTAATTCCAATCCGATCGAGAAAATTCCCGACGATGCTTTTAAAGGACTTATTAAACTGCAGACGCTGTAAGTATTTAGATAGCACCCGTTCTTTTTCCTCTTCTTCTCTCACTTTCCCATTTCTTGGATGGTTTCCGCTGTTTGTGTAATTCTACTAAAAAAATATATTCACTATAAGATCTGAAGTCAAAGCTGAGCAAATTTTCTATAAATGCGTTTCCTTGCAAAGTCCAGAAGGATGTGTTTTCAAAGGGCATCGGAAAGCATACCATTGGACCATGAACCGGAACCAAAATACGAACTTTTTTTTACCTTTTCACTCCCAAGATGTTACCACTAGTTCCCCACATTTCCGCATTACATTTCTAAAAATTTAGGGTCAACGCGTGTGGCTTGGCACTATTTATTGATTTATTTTTATTACTTTGCAGACATTTCACTTGGGAGAAACTGAACTCTATTGGTCACAATGCTTTTGCCAACTTACCAAAACTGGAAACCCGACTGTAAGTCCTGATACGTTTGACGTGTTTTTTCGAAAGATTATTTTCCCATTACTTTTCTTCTCCGCCTCGCCACTGCCCTTGTTGCCATTTGTAACCCAGATTAGCATGATGATTATTTTTGGATATTAATGAGTTGTATGGTTATGAAAAAGAACGATTGGGATAAATTCTTCGATTACAGCGTTAAACACATGAAATTATGTTTTGGTCATATTTTTATTTTTTTCCTCCTAATTTGATGTTTTTCAGGAGACTGGTTGGTTTAAATTTGGACATGTTTCCAAACCTGACGGGAACGTCTTCTCTCCAGTACCTGTATGTATTGCTGAAGAATGTTAAGAAACGAGATCTATTTTGGTTTGACAAATTCAGATTATTGGAATATGAGACTTGTAAGCTTCGATTTTTTATTATGGAACTTTTCTAAAAGCTTACCATGATTTGGTGGTCTGATTGCTTTTTTTTTTTTCAGGACTCTGACTTTTAACGAAATTAAAGAGTTACCTCGGAATCTTTGCCTGAATCTTAAGGAATTGGTGGAACTGTAAGTAATTTGTCAAACGACTCTAACCGCACTCCTGGATATTTGGAAATGCAGAACGACAGATAAAAGATAGCTTGCCTTGTCCCCTTTTTATCTGTGATTTTGATAGTTTCTATTGCTGTTATATTGAGAGCAAGAATGATTTTAGCAGATTTTGCAAGAGGACGTGTGCATCGTGTTAGGTTTCACTAATCTAGTCAAAATCAAACCTTTAACGAGAAAACCTTTTTTCGCTGCTCGCTGATTCAAGCAAAGAGCTCAGTTCCGTAGTCCCGTCCATTTTGGTCGTAACCATATTGATGAGGCCTGTTCTTCTCATCTCTACAGAACTCTAGATTTCAACCAAATTGGGCATTTACCGGACCTCTCCGAATGTAAATCGCTGTCTGTTCTGTAAGTATAACATTTAGAACGCATTTCGATTTAGTTGCGTAAAGCTTATACCAAAGTAATTATAACGGCCTCATATAAAGGAAAATATCACAGGAAACCTAGAAGAACCTAAAGTAAAAAAAAAAAAAGATGTAAACCTTCATAAACGCGGGAAAACACGCATCACCAAGTCCTAATTGGTTTGGTTTTTGTATCTAATTGGTTGAAAGAGTAGTTCGATTATTTTGCGCAGTGAAGCAAATTCAATGTAGTCCTGCATTCCTTTCGACACTCGGTTGACAATTGTTAGAATCTATCGAATAGTTTTTTGAGGTGAAGCCGTGCGTACTTAACTTTGAATGACGAATGTCTTGTTTTTTCTTTCGACAGAAAAATTGAGCACAACGAGATCACATCGATAGAGAGGGTTTTGCAAAATCTGGAAAATCTTAAGGACTTGTAAGTCAATCAATTCAGATATATTATCAGTAATTATTATGTAGCTGGCAGCGCCCGTAGGCAATATCAAGCGAATCCTGGGTTCTGATTGGCTAGTCCCGCTCTCGGAATGGAATTACAAAGTTCGTAACTTTTGGATAATGTCTGCGTTGGAGTCGCAAAAGCGGCGGAAAACAGTCAAAACAAAGGAAATTACACGCACACATTTAGCTTTCTTTCCCGGCTGTCGAAATAAACAAGTCCTCTTGATTCTTATTAAAGATAGACATTTTTGGTATATAGTAAGTCCTTTATTGATCAAACTTGTCCGGTCAATAAGGCTGGATATTAACCTCGTTCTATATACCTGGACTTCGCTTCGGTTCATAAAAAAGCAAAAAAGAACCCTGCTAGTATCCAGCCATAATGACCTCACGCTCGGTCAGCAAAGCATATTTATTCACTAAGGTGGAGGTGGATAATTGTGTTAGTACGTACGAGGCAAATAACCGAAAATATTATTTGTTACTTTCAATTTACCGAGCAATGGTCAAACTGTTGGCGCGCAACTTCGTCTCTTAGGCTGCGCGGTATGTGCACTAATGATGATTATGATGATAACTGACCAAAGGAAAAAAGACTTAAATAAAATAAACAGATTAGTGAAATTTTCAAGCGAATATCGGTACTTCTAGACCAGGCTGGATTTTTTCAGATTGGTAGAGTACTCGAACAAAATACTCGCACGCTTACGTAAGACATCTGTTTTCTTTGCCACTAATTTCCTAGGACTCTAAAGGGAAACAAAATCCAAAGCCTTCCGAGTCGGACGTTTGAAGGAGTCAAGAATCTGGAAGTTCTGTAAGTATTAAAAAAATGCAAATCTTGAGCGTGAGACAACCTTGCTAAATGAGTGAACGGTGGAAATAGTGTTTTTACATCTTCTCATTACTAATTTAAAAATTATAGCCGGCGGTAGCTTTATGTTAAAAGTATGTTCTTATCCTGTTGTTGTGTTTTGTCCACGTAGGAATCTTGCGAAAAATGAAATCACCCACATTTCTGAAGACGCGTTTCCAAAATTAAATATGATCAAAGTCTTGTAAGTAGATACACTTTTTCCTTTCACAATTCATTTTGTCATCGATGTTTTTATAGTGAGATAGAATGCAACTTGTGTCCGCCTCCCTCCTCGAGCTCCCTGTCATAAAAATTTACCAAAATTTCTGACTGGAGAAACAACCATCTCTAAAACTGTTTTAAATATCCTCTCCGTTTTTGATCAATTTAACTTACTGATCAAGTTCGAAGTTCTCCCAACCCGTTTTCAGATACCAGGACTAGTTTATGGGAAACCCCACGTAGAATGCGCGGACATGTTGACATAAACATGAAATGTTGGTTTTTTTTTTTCCAACAGAAAAATTGAAGAAAACAAGATCACGTCCATCGAAACGTCCTTTCAAAATCTGGGAAGTCTTATGGATTTGTAAGTGCGTTTTGTTACTCCTATACTGGAATCAGGATTTATGTAAAAAATTTTCAATAATCTGCACCTTCAAATTTGTAATTAAACAAAAGTTTCGACCCAAGTAAAACTAACAAGCAAGCGAGGAAGTCAGCTACAGAACAAATGAATTAAATCATGGATCTCTAAAAGGTTATTATTAGATTAGAAAATATCTTTAAATGTATCTGAAACATTTTCTTTTACAGAACCCTACAAGCAAACAAAATCCAGGGAATACCGAGTCAGACGTTTACAGGAGTGAAGAAACTGGAAACTCTGTAAGTATTAAGTGTTGACCAGTTCCTTACAAATTGTTTATTATACCTGTGCGGCATAACAAGCAGGAAACAGGCCATCAAGGCTCTTGACTGAGGGTCGATGTAAGCGTGTAAGTGGAGTTTACTTCAAAACGGTCTATATCGTTTTGTTTGGAAATTCTGCAGCTTTGCAAGTCACTTTGTTCTCTCTACATGCTACAAACTTTTACGCGCTTTTCAAAATATATCGAATTCACTGATCACATCGATATGAAAATCTTGACACGGTTTTAAGATTGCTATAGCTTGTTTTTGTATATGAGATGTCTCTTTTTAACAAAGCACTATCATTTTATTCACTATTGATGAGTGGTTTAGGGTCGCCCTGTGTAGGATCCATAAAGGAAGGTGGAAGGGGTGCGGAAAGTAGGGGAGGTGTTACACCGTCAAATGGGAGCTCTTGAACCGGAATCCAGTGAAATATCGATAGGCATGATGATACATAGGGGGGCGCTACGAGTTGTTGTTTCAATTCTTGAGAAGGTAATACTATGCTGTTAGGCAGGGTACATCACAATGGCTTGTTTTGGAACCCTTTATTGATTTCGTTATCTCATATTCTTTTTATAGAAATCTTTCGGAAAATGAAATCAGGTACATTGCTGACGACGCATTTGCACCATTTGAGATGATAAAATTCTTGTAAGTACATACAATTGTGTTTCACAATTCGGAGTATAAGTCAGAAAAGGAAAATTGCATAAGGAGACAGCAGTACGATAATATGCTTGAAGAAGCCGTGAACCTCAGTTTTGCCGACTTAGGCAAGTTATTGAAAGTTGATTCCTATCGCTGGAAAATGGAAAATCTGTAAACCTGCCAAATGTAACGATGATATCAACGAAGTCTGCCAATGCACGCGTTTGACAATCAACAGATGTTTGTACGGTGGGGAGATAAAAGGGAATGTTTTCCCACCAACCTTACAACTGAACAAAGGAAATGTCTGTCTAGAAAACAACCGCTTTTTGAGACTTTTAATAACATGCCCGATGCAGTGGTGACAAAGTGATGGATTCCTCTTTGTTGATTCTCATACGAACGAAATTTAGCCAGATGGTACAAACAGAAGGCTCACGACTTTGTAGCTAAAGATGGACAATAGAGAATCTGTGGGTAGTAAGGGTAAGGGTGCGACGGAGAACGAGCCTTCGAAACCCTGTTTGTCGACTAGAGTGATCAATTTTGATGGCAATACAACCTGTCATCCCCCCCCCCCCCACGTTTGAAAGACACCCATTTAGGAACCCCCTCCTACCAACCCGAAACTGGGGTTAATCGGTTAGCAAAGTGCAAAGTAAGGGAAAATAACGGTTTCGACAGTTCTTCTGCGCTTCCACTACTACCAGCAAAATTTTGAAACACTTGGTTTCGAGTGGGTCTCAATGATTTGCTCTCTCTAGTCGTTATCCTTTCCTTTTACACAATACACCTCTTTAAAAACATCCATGGGTT